>NW_012120710.1:740803-800142 GCF_000951035.1 Colobus angolensis palliatus | reverse complement strand
CACCTATGAGTGAGAACATGCGGTGTTTGGTTTTCTCTTCTTGTGATAGTTTGCTAAGAATGGGACTGAATGGAGGATTGAGAACAGCTCTTTATGTGAAAGATAATATATTTAATATATTTTCTTTTGTTTTAAGGCAGTATTGAAATGAAAAAAGAATAAACTCTTAGATTCTGATAACATACATGGGGATAATGTAGTAATTTTAGTAATAATTAAGCTATATTGGGTAATTTTTGCATGCCAAACAGCATACTGAATATTTACACATGTTAAATCATTCCTTTTATGAAATTTTAACAATGAAAAAGACATAGTAGCATGGTTCTATGAAGAATCTGCTAAGATAAAGAATCCTAGGCCAGGAACTGTGGCTCAGCACACTGGGATGCCAAGAGGGAGAATAGCTTGAGGCCAGGAGTTTGAGACCAGATTGGGCAGAACAGCCTAGTTTTTACAAAACAACACAGTCTCTACAAAAATAAAAATAAAATACATAAATAATCCTCTACTCAGTAACAGAGTTCATTTGCCCAAAGATACATATTTGGTAACTGAACATTTCTAATGATAATGTGAATTTCAAAACTGTTATTATTAGGTTGAAATGTTAGTGTATGAAACAGAAATCATATATATCTATCAGTATTTGGTAAATATTTATCTTCTACATTTATTTTCTTTAATAATGTACGTTGGTCACTATTCCTGTTTATTATTACACCTTTTTCTTCTTTGCAGTCCCAATCATAGCCTTTCTATCTCCACTTATCATAAATTCAGTTTGAATCTTCCAGTTCTCCAAATAGACATAATGGCTATCTTTCTGTTTCTAACACTTTTATAATAGTTCAAGTTATTCTCTCTATTCAAGATCCAGTGGTACCAAAGTGTTAAGTGCTGAGCATGCAAGGACAGTAAGACATACACAGTTCCACCTTTATGGAATTTATGATGTAATGCCACATAAATTAAACAATCAACTCTAATATTAGCCATATGCATTTAGCATGACAACAGGATGCTTTGGAAACACATAAAGGATACATACCCAAAAAATGGAAGGTTTCTTAGGGAACGTGATATGGAAACTGAAGGACAATTAGCAATCAACTGGGCAATAATGGAGCATGATGTTCTAGGCAGAGGGAAAAATATGTGTGAAGCACTAGGTAAATGAGTTTAGGGTAATGTAATTCAGATTATGTGATGCAGAAAGTAAGAGGTAAGGCTGGAGTTATGCATATTCTTGATAGTAAAGAAACTTGAGAGCATTAATAAAGAATATAAAATTTTTGCCTTTTTGATGTGGTAACAATTCTTCAGCAGCTTTGTAACCAGCAGACTCAGTGGAGTATCAAGTATAGGGAGAGGATCCATGCTGACAGGGAATGAGGGGTGAAATAGAAATGAGGAAATAGAAACAGGGATTTTCCCTGTGACTGCAAGATATTTATTTGGAAATTTTATGATCCTACTATTAATCTTATCACCAGATTAGATTTATAGTAAGGATATCTTTCTGCTCTTTTTCCTTCTATACTTTCTTCTCCTGCTGATGCTACTGTTACTACTACAACTGTGATAGACACCTTTTTTTAAGTACTTTAGAGGAACAAAACAGATGAATTAACTCATTGGTTCTCACAAACTGGTGATTTACCAAGATCACTCTGGCTTAACAGTGGACCACTTATTAGAAGAAATAAAACCAGAGGTGGATAAAACAGTTAAGAAGCTGTTGTTATCCAACTGAAAGAAGACAGCAGCTTGAGATGAACACTGAATATAAGAAGTGGGCAATTGAAGAAAGGGTTTATATGAATAGATCAGAAAATGTCATGGTGACTAATTGAGGCAATATGAAGGAAGTGAGAGAAGACAAGGTTATAGTTTATAATATTGCCTGATTGTCACTGACAAAAATAGCAAAATAGAAGTATTTTCCTCCCTTTGTTTGAGGCAGGGTATGGATACAATGATAAATTCAATTTTGAATGTGTCAAATTTGAAATGTTATGAGATATCTAAGGAAGATGTCCAGGAATCAGCTTACTATACAAACCTAGAGCTCAGGAGACTTAAATACAGAAGTGGATATAGGAGATTTCTCAGGGGAGAAGGTATAATATTATCAGAAAAGAAGGCTTGTAGCTTGGAAGGAGTAAGATCTGGATAATTACCAATATGTAGGAAATGAGCAGAAGAAAATGAGGTAATAAGCAACCCCCCAAAACAAAATGTTTCAAGATAAAGGAGGAAAACCAGAAGAAACCAGTACAACTAAAGCTAAGCTATAAAGAACATTTCAAAGGAGGGAGTGGTCAAATGGTCAAATGCTATAGGGAAGGTAGATACAATTAAAAAGAAAGTATTGGCTTTAAATGTAACAACAAATGTGATTTTTCTTTGACAGATTTTAACATAGCATTATTTGCAAATGACAGTGGAGTGGTGAGATGGTGGAAGAAGAATTCGTGTTTCCATGGGTTAGTCCCATGAAAGGGAGGAAAAGGAATAGAAACAATAGGAATATAAGTTCCTACAAGTAGATTGACTGTGAAAGAGTGGAGAGAACTGGTAGTACTTTGCCTATGATTAATATTCAGTAAATTACTAGTGGAAAAATGGCAAGAAAAGGCATGTGCTACTTAAACATATATTTTGATCTTCTTCACTGTTCCTTTACTTGTTGGCAAGGATTCTCAACTTACCTCTTGGCACCGTGTAGATTGCATAAGAAACTACTCAGAATTTCAGATTGATACTTGCCTTCAATTGTTTATGAAGGAACCAGACAGTAAGTTCCTTAGTGATTTCAGTCATGCATGGAAATTCTACCAAAGTTATCTGTACAAGTAAGAAGTCTGTTATCAGGAAATCACATTGTATTCCAAAAGCATGCCTTTTCTGGCCACTGTATTGTAATACAAGATATTTTGTAGACCTGAAAACAATTTTCATACTAAGATGTTGAGTGTACACCATGCAGCCACATGAAACTACACCATGCAGCCACATGAAACTAGGTATTTTATGTAGTATTACATTTTAATCTTCATATCAACGATGTTGACTGGTATCATATCCGTCATCTAAAACATCATAATATGTTTTAGATGAGGAAATCAAGTATCATGCCTAGGGTTCCATATAAAATGCAGAACCATAATTTGTACTTAAGTACATATAGTGAGGCAGGATATTAAAGAAAGAAAAGTGAAATAAAAATTACAAGAAAAAAATAAAACAAGTTGCTTGTGTTAGGCAGACTCATTTCAAAGGCAGTAACAGGCAAAGTTTTGATACCATTATCTAAGGGCCAGAGTTCAGAGATATGTTGTGAAGACTCTGCCCGCAACACAGAGATGTGAGGAGATAAGTTCTATCTCTCCTTTAGTGTAAGCGAACTTGTACCTCAAATCCCATCCTGTTTGCTATGTAACTATATCTTACTCCTTGCTCTGTAAGTTTTATGAGGTCCTGTTTTCCCTATAGTTAATGATTGTAGGTTCCTGCTTTTTCATCTAAGCAGTATAGCAAAGGTCACTAGACATGCCTGAGCAGGTCTAGCTTACAGCCAGCTGGACGTCATGGTGGGGGGTAGAAAGATGAGTCTTTGTGAAACTCCTATGAACTTTGAACTAACCCAGATTAACGACCATCTGGGCTGCATCGTAAGGGATATACTAAACTTGAGTTATGAGCCTGGCATAGCCTGATGAACTGCTTTTGTCTTGCTTCTGTACATTCGTTTTCACACCACTTAGGAGTAGGTATATGAGGAAGACCTTGTCTTTGTTCGGGGCCCAGTCTTTGGACATTGAGTCCGCTATGTCTGAGTGCACTCAATAAAGATTCTCCTGCTTTACCCAGAGGCCTCTCTTGCCCTCCCGATTTTTCCGCAACATTTCTGGTGAGCCAGCCAGGAGGGAGAGATGATAGATTGGCTGTCTCCTTTGCCTGTGGGTCTGGGGCTCCCAGCCACAGGAGATCAGTTACCCCAGATGTGCCACTGGGAGAACCTCAACCTGAAGGGGAGATTGGCTCTCCCGTATCCTGGGTACCCCCCCCAACAGCACAGTGGAACCTGGAAGGGGTTACAGGAGGATCCCAGAAGCAGTGCTACTGAACTGTGGTAAGGTTTTGGGGCCCAAAGCAGGACCTGTCTCATAAGGACAGAAGAGGAGCCTGATCACCTCCCAGGGTATAACTACTAATTCGACCCAGAGAGGCTGGAGAAGGCAAGAGTGGCTCGCCAAGTTGGATGAAACTTAGACCCCAACAGACATGGTATGTGAGAGAGGCTCCCTAAGTCAGTTAGAAAAGAGAATTGGGAGAGGGGAAGTGTGTGAAACTGTGTGAGAGATGGTCTTGGGAGGCACTAACGCAGGAAGTAATGTGGGGAGGCACAGATCTTAGTGTGGACTGTGTGCTCTGAGCAAAGTGTGGGGCAGACCTGGGCTAGTGGCAGTCCACATCTGGGGAATAGGAGCTGCCACCTGGCTGCAGCATCAGTGGTGGGAATAAGGAACTCTCCTAGCTAGGCAGTGTCTGAAAACTCCAGTAATAGGAGATGGTCTGGTCAGTCCGAAATGAAAGTCAGAGTGAGTGCACGTTATAAAGGGAGGAAATGGGGGAAAGTTGTTGACACCCACTCCATTGGAATGTAAGTTAAATAATTTTAAGAAATTTTTTTAGGGGATTATGGAATTAAGTTGACCCCCCAAAGGCTGAGAATGCTCTGTGAATTAGAATAGCCCTCTTTTGGTGTCGGTTGGCTGGCCGACGGTATTATAGATAGGGAGACAATTACCAATCACCCATACCAATTACCCTATATCGATTAATGGCTCAATATTATACAACACCGACCAGCATGGTTGCAACCCTGTTTGGTAGCATATCGTAAGACACTTGTGACCCTAGCAGCCGAATCCAAAATGAAAGTAAAATCAGCCATGCCAGCAGCTGCAGAGAAAGAGGAAAAAGCTATAGGAAGGGCAAGGTAAACCAATTTTACAGGCACCTCAGAACAGAATTTCCTCCTTCTCCTTATGTTCCAACCTACCCCCCCTTTACCGAGACCAACTGCTCTTGCTGCTGGTTCATCTGTGAGGCCAACTGCCCCAGCTGCCCAAGAGGAGTTAAATCTGTGCGGGTACATGCCCCAGCCTCACCTGAGAAGGAGGAATCAGAGCTCCAGAAAGTTAGGGTGGAAAGCCTGGAAAGTCAGGTAGGCTGTCTCAGGTCTGACTGTGCCCCAGTCATGCAAATGACTCTTTGGGAAATGAGAGGACCTGTCTATCATTATGAGCATGGGAGAGAGTGAGATTTTGTTTTCCAGTCCTTTTCAACGACTGATTTCCTGAACTGGATGGAAGCATCATACTCCCTCCTATACAGAGAAACCACAGGCTCTTATAGACTTGATGCAGTCCATTTTTCAGACATGGAATCCAACCTGGCCAGACTGCAAACAGCTTCTTCTGACACTAATAGGGAGGAGGCCAGGCAGCCCTCCAGTGGCTAGAAGTGAATACTCCTACAGACACAGTTAATGCCCAGGCATATGTGCAGGGCCAGTTCCCTGAAACAGACCCCAACTGAGACCTGAGTGATACAACTCAGCTGCAGCATCTGCAGCGGTACCTAGAGGCAATCCCGCAGGGGCTAAAAAACAGTGGGCGGAAAGCAGTCAATGTAGGAAATATCTGAGGTGCTCCAAGGAGCAGATGAAAGTCTAAGCCAGTTTTATGAAAGACTTTGTGAGGCATTTCGGTTGTACATCCCGTTCAACGCTGGGATACTGAGAATCAGTATATAGAAAATACATCATTTGTAAGACAGGCCCAGGGCAATATTAGGTGAAAATTGCAGAAGATGGAAGGTTTCATGGGCATGAATGCTACTCAGCTTATTGAGGTAGCCACCAAGGTGTACATTAACCAAGATCAGGAGACAAAGAGGGAGGCTGATTGAAGGCTTAAGGAAAAGGTTGATTTGCTGACAGCAGCCCTTACTGTAAGGGAAGCTGGCTTTGCAAGAGACACAGACGTGGGCGTGGAAGAGGCCAGACTGGACAGGGATTTGAGAGTTGGCTGAGACTAGAAAGAGATTAATGTGCCGGTGCAAAAGGAAAGGACACTGTAAAGACAAGTGTCCAGAGAATGATAACAAGGAGAATGGTCAGGGTCATGGTATGGGAAGGCCACCAGCAGGGGGCTACTGGACCTGGGACGATCCAGACACCCGTCTGATTGAACTGGCAGGGGCTGAGGGATATGAGGATTAGGACTGACGGAGCTCCATCTCTTTGGGCCTCCAGGAGCCTATGGTCACTTTGGAAGTAGGGGGCAGTTGATGGACTTTATGATAGATACCAGGTCTGAGCACTCAGTAATGACCTGACTTATAGGGCTACTATCCAAAAACTGTGCAACTATTGTAGGAGCCACTGGAGTCTCAGAAAATGGGCCTTTCTGTCAGCCAAAGAGGTGTGTTATAGAAGGACTAGAAGTCCAACATGAATTCCTATACCTGCCAAATTGTCCAGTTCCTTTGCTTGGAAGAAAACCTGCAGGTAGAGATTACCTTTGGGTCTCAAGGGAATGTAACTTTAAACCTAGCATGTCCAGAGGCTATGGTGTTAACCCTTACTGCCCTGCAAGCTGAGGAATGGAGGCTATATGCAGAAAAGACCCCGGAACCAGGAGGAAATGAAACACACACATTACTTACTAAAATTCCCAGAGTTTGGGCTGAAAGTAACCTGCCCGGACTGGTAGTAAATCAGGTACCAGACCCACTACTCCCCGAGGCCATATGGGGAATCCACAAACACTTAGAGTGGCTTCATAAGCATGGAATCATAGTCAAATGTCAGTCACCATGGAACACCCCTCTCTTGCCAGTGTGGAAGCCATCTGGTGAATATAGGCTAGTGCAGGATTTGTGTGCAGTAAACCCAGCTACAGTGACCATCTACCCAGTGGTGCCAAACCCGTATACTTTAATGGGACATATTCCAGCAAGTGCCACTTAGTTTACAGTCTTAGATTTAAAGGTTGCATTTTTCTGTCTCCAGTTGGCACCAATTAGTCAGCCTATATTTGCTTTTCAGTGGGGTGAATCACAGTACACTTGGACAAGACTCCCACAGGGATTTAAGAAGTATCCCACAATATTTGAAGACACACTGGCCTCAGACCTTAAAGCACACGCCCCACCAAGCAGTGACTATGTCTTGCTCCAGTACATTGATCATCTCCTTCTAGCAGCCCCAACTGAAGAGGACTGCTTCTAGGGGATCCAACACCTCCTGTACCTGTTACGGAAGGCAGGATCCAAAGTATCAGGGAATAAGGCTCAAATCTGCTCTGAAAGTGTTCAGTGTTTAGGCTTCTATATAAGCCAAGGGAAAAGATGGCTCGGTAGTGAATGGAAGCAGGCTGTTTGTGCACTTCCTACTCCAACCACCCGGTGACAAATAAGAGCGTTCCCAGGGGCAGCAGGGTTCTGCCGCATCTGGATCCCAAATTTTTCACTCGTGGCTAAGCCATTATATGAAGCCACAAAGTGGGGAAAAAAGGAGTCCCTCCTCTGGGAGGCACACCAGGAAAAGACTTTTAAAGAAATCAAAGGAGCCTTGACTCAGGCCCCAGCTTTAGAACTACCACATCTTACTAAGCCTTTATATATATATATATATATATCTCCATGAGCAAAAAGGAATGGTCATAGGGGTCCTAACTCAAGTCATAGGGTCAAGGTACTGCCCGGTGGCATACTTATCCAGGCAATTAGATTTTGTGGCACTCGGATGGGCTCCTTGTTTTAAGGCATTAGCTGCCACTGCTCTTCTGGCACAGGAAGCTAATAAACTGACTTTAGGACAGCAACTGACAATCCAGGTACCACACTCAGATGTAACTTTGATGGACCAAAGAGGGCACCATTGGTTATCAAATCTGAGAATGACTTGATACCAAGGGCTCTTATGTGAAAATGCCTGAATAACTTTAGAGACTGTGAATACCCTAAACCCAGCTGCCTTGCTCCCCAATGAGTCAGTGTGAGGAAACGCCCTTCATTGCTGTGTGGATGTGGTAGACGAAGTGTTCTCAAGCCAGAGTAATTTGACAGATCTGACCCTCAGGGACCCGGACATTGAATATTTTACTAATGGAAGCAACTTCATTCCTGGTGGTGGGGGGGTGGTCCGCTGACAGGGGTATGCAGTACTGACTTTGGACTCAGTAGTAGAGGCACAGTCTTTGCCTACAGCAACTTCCACTCAGAAAGCAGAGCTAATATCTCTGACAAGGGCTCTCCGGCTAGCAAAAGACCAAAAGGTAAATATTTACACAGACGCTAAATATGCTTTTGCTACTTTACGTGTTCATGGGGCTATTTACAAAGAAAGAGGACTTTCAACTGCTGGAGGAAAAGAAATAAAGTTAAAGGAAGAAATTCTACAGCTCTCGGACACTGTATAGGCCACAAAGCAGGTGGCAGTGATGCACTGTAGGTGGCACCAGAGGGCAGGAACATCAGAGGCTAAAGGAAACAGAAAGGCAGACAAAGAGGCAAAGCGGGCTGCAATCATGAGTCCACCTTCTAAAGAGGAAGCCTTAACTATGTCTCTCCTCCCAGAGATTCCCCTCCCAGAGACCCTAAGCTACACTCCAAATGAAAGAGCTTGGTTTGCCCAGGAAAATGGAAGCTACATTGAAGGAGGATGGTGAAAATTCTCTGATGGGAGGCTAGCTGTACCTGAAATAGTGGCTCAGATACGACCATCTGGGCTGCATGGTAAGAGATATACAAAACTTGAGTTATGAGCCTGGGATAGCCTGATTAACTGTCTTTTTCTTGCTTCTGTACATTTGTTTTCGTGCCACTTAGGAGTAGGTATATAAGCAAAACTTTGCCTTTGTTCGGGGTCCAGTCTTTGGACATTGAGTCTGCTGGGTCTGAGTGCACTCAATAAAGATTCTCCTGCTTTACCCCGAGGTCTCTCTTGCCCTTTTGATTTTTCCACAACAACAGCATCAAAGCAACTGCTGTATTTCCTCATACTACATCATAATTCCACAAGGAATTATGGATATACTCAGCATGGCCTTTCAGGGCTATTTTATTGTAAAAAGTAAAATAAACATTATCCTCTGCTCTACATTAATTTTGCAGGCCTTTTTTTCACTTTTTCCTTTATTTGTGCAATACATATTCTTCTGAACATCTCCCATGTACAGCAGTTCTCTACGGCAGATACAATGGTGGGGGGAAAGCTGAATCAGAAATGGATTCCACATTCAAATAACTTAGGGTCTAGACAGAAGACAAACAATGTAATTAAGTCACCATAAAACAAGATGGGGATGAATAAAAGTGTTTGTAGGCAGTAAACACCATAACAAAGTAGTGAAAATCTTACAGTACAGAGCCTAGAGTAATTCTTGACTCCTTTTTTGTTCTAACGATTACAACTATATAGTTCTGATATATCAGTTATAATATCTGTTGATTTAATTATCGAACCTCAATATAATGGTTATGAGCTTTTAATATTTTAATATTTCTTTCCCATTTACCCACAAAGCTTTAAATTATATTTCTTTTATATGACAGAAAATAGGAAATGGAAACTAAGAGATTAGAATTAAAACTGTCATAACTTTAATATATACATGGTTACATTGTTTAATGCACACTTAAAAGTAGCCAGGGACAGCTGGGTAGCCTGAGGCTCCCATGCTAGGAATGAGAGCATCCTCTTGAGACTTGGAGGTTAGGGACACACAAATGAAAGTATCTGTCAGAATGGAATGATCTAGGTATGATGGCCATGGATCTTCACTTATAGAGAAACTGTCTTCTGTATTAACTGACAGGAGAAAAGTGAAGAAAAGCAAAGAATATTCAAATGACAGATAATTTGGCTGCATAAGGGACGAATAGTCCTAACTTCAAATCTAACCCTTTCATATCTATGTCTTAATGTTGCTCCATGTTGTTTTATGCCAAGTAAATTTGATAATATGAATTAAGATTTTTTGTAAGGTATAGTGTATGGAAAAATAATACAGCCTTATTCTTAGGTATCAACAGACTATCAAACAAATAGTAATCATAAGATATGAAATTGGATTATTTATTACAGTGATAAACTGCTGAACATTGTGTGAAAAATATGGGATAGTTTTGCATTAATTTTAAGTTTTTATAAATTATGTAAACATTGAGATTTATAAAAGTGAAACTGTTTTAAGTGGTGATATTGTGTTGGAATTTTCTAGCAATAAATGGGTGTTTTGTTCAACTCTTCATTTGTTTCTTGTTTCTGCTCTTGTGATTCATTAAAGCATACAATTTAGTAATCAAAGAACATTCATTTTACTCAGATTTGTCTAATGTTAGACTGGTGATCATTAAAAAGTCAGGAAACAACAGATGCTGGAGAGGATGTGGAGAAATAGGAACACTTTCACACTATTGGTGGGAGTGTAAATTAGTTCAACCACTGTGGAAGACAGTGTGGTGATTTGTCAAGGATCTACAACTAGAAATTGCATTTGACACAGCAATCCCATTACTGAGTGTACACCGAGAGGATTTTAAACCATTCTACTAGAAAGGCACGTGCACATGTATGTTTACTGTGACACTTCTCACAACAGCAAAGACTTGGAACCAACCCAAATGCCCATCGATGACAGATTGGATAAAGAAAATGTGGCACATATACATCATGGGATACTACGCAGACATAAAAAAGCGTGAGTACATGTCCTTTGCAGGGACATGGATGAAGCTGGAAACCATCATTCTCAGCAAACTAACACAAGAACAGAAAACCAGACACCACATGTTCTCATAATTGGGAGCTGAACAGTGAGAACATCGCACTGGGCAGAGGGGTGGTGGAGGAGAGATAGCATTAGGAGAAATAACTAATGTAGATGATGTATTGATAGGTGCAGCAAACCACTATGGCAAACGTATACCTATGTAACAAACCTGTATGTTTTGCACATGTACCCCAGAATTTAAAGTATAATAACAATTAAAAAAAAAAGATTCAGTAAAAAGCAAAAAAAAAAAAAAAAAAAAAGAAAGAAAAAAACACACACTGAAGTGATAATTTTATACATTTCTCATATATTTTAGACAAGTAAAATATGGCTCAGCATTATGAGATATGTATCTCAGGGTCACACTGCTGGTTTGTGGAAGAACTGGAGCCAAATGCCTCTTTTCAGGTTCTTGATCTTATGCCTAGAAGAGCCCCAGAAATTAACAGCATTCCAACTATTAAAATATTTTAGTTTTTACATATTTAAAAAAGAGTTAATGAAACCTGCCCTATGTCAAGGATCAGTTGAATATAAAAATCTCACTTTTTAGGAGAATAATGAATTGACTATTACCACTTTAGTATTCACTTTTTTATGGTTGATACACAGTATCTTTAGGTACAATATTTGCTTATTTTACCACATTAGTGGATATGCATGTCAGTAGTTTTGTTCAGGTTAACATAGACTAACCTTGACCATCATCAACACGTGGCATGTTGCCTTGTTCCCAGGGTCTTATAATTATCCTCCGGAAGACATTATATTTCAAGGGACATGTTCAGAGAAGTAAACAAAGAAGAGGCCTAAGGGAAACAATAATCTTCTTTCAACATTTCCTAAGCTTTCAACAACTCAATTTTTTTCACATATTAAGTTATATACCACTCAAGGGCACTATCATTTTAATAAATTTTTGGCTCTGATTCTTCTTCAGAGAATATTCATTAAAAGCTCTCAGGAATTTAAAGGTAAGTTTAATTTGACTACATTTCTTCCATACATACTTTGGTTGTGAGTCTTTTAGGAATAATCATGCTAATCTACAATATTGAACTCATATACAAAATTTAAATCGGATTCAGGAAATATTAGAACATGTTGATTTGATTTTTCCGCTTCAAAGTGTGCTCCATAATCATCATATATTGACAAATCACATATTTCAAAAGTTACAAAGAACTGTATATAAATCAAATTAAAATGTATTTCAAAATGATTTTCACACATGAAACAAGGTTCAAAATGTGTAATTTATCCCATCAGAAGTGATTGCAAATTGAATTTTACATTTTATATAATCAGGTAAAATATGTGAGTACTAAAGGAAGACAAATATTAGAACAAATTAGCAGTGTGATTCAGCTTTTCTAAGTTATTTCATCTGCTCTTTAGTATAAACCTCACATATGAGTATACATTCTCATATATTTATAATGTACTTCATTGCGTGAGATATTGAGCCAAATATGACACTGTTTTCCTATCTTTTCAACCTAGAATACTGTTCTGTATCTTCATTTAAGCAAACTTCATGGTCAAAAGTCTTTATTATAGCTTTGCCAACCACCTCACCATAGTTTGGCACTTGTCTTACGTAACCTTGTATTTTTTTTGTCTTTTCAATGTTTATAAGACAGTATAGAATAGTGATTAAGATTGCAGGCCTTGGAGTCAAAGTATCTGGGTTCCAATCCAATCTATTCTGCCACTTTTTGACAGAGTAGCCTTAAAATTGGATTATAAAGCTAAACTTAGTAGATTTTTAAATGAAGATTAAAAACATAATATATGCACTGTTGTGTTTGTTTTAAGTAATCATTTAGAATATCATAATTTCATTTTGAATGGGATTATGTCTATTTTTTTTTTTTTTTTTAATTTGGTCTTGAGATCTCTCTCAGGGGAACGGCTATAAATTTTTGCCGTGCCCTGTTGGGGCTCCAGAGTATTTGGATGTGGATGTTTACAATGTGCTTTTCACAGGATATTTCTTTATTCTGGTGGACAATCTACTGCTTAAGGATCTGACCTGAGACCATGTGTCTCTCTCATAGGAAATTTGTTTATACTGGCAGACAACCCTGTGGCTCTTACCTGTTCAACGTCAAGTTTATTCCTACCAAGATAACCATTATGTGAGAACTCTGACTAGAAAAGAAGTCAGACTTGGATGTGTCAGTCAGATAGACACAGAGGAGGCAACGCAACAAAACACACAAAATAACTGAAGTAGTTTATTACTTACTGATCCAAAGAGAAGAGGGCAGTATGCCGCACAGCACCAGAGAGAAGGAGGGAGCTGTCCAGAACGCTTGTGCTCAGTCTGCAAATGGGGAGCAAGAGAGAGAGAGAGAGAGGGAGTCGTGGTCAAATCCTTTAGTGGGGTTCAGGGATTTACCCAAGCAGTTCCCACAGGAAGTTTTAATTGGTGGGTTTATGGCAAGCAAGAGCAACTTCCATGTGCACACTGTGACTGAGAGATGGTCCCTGCAGTGTTTCTGTGCAGTCCATGTAGGGTGTGGACATTAGTAGGGTGAGTAAGTAGGTCATCTCTTGCTGTCCCATAGGGAGGTGGTCACCACACTGAGGGACTGAGAGGGGGCAGAGAATTGGAAACTGTGTCAAGGGTGCCTACTGCTTCTGATATGATAAAGTATGGCTTATATTCAAAATGGACGCAGAGGAAACATAAAATTGTAAGAATTCACTACACCTATTAATACTTCTCAGTATATCCTAAAGTGGTAACTTGATGATCAAAATTATTATACAATGGTAAACATAAATAACTTAATTCCTGATTGTTTTGCCTAGTGTATTACAGAAATTTCATTTCATTTCAATATACATTTATTTACCTTAAGTATAGGTCTTGAAATTAGAAAGTCAAATATATGTCCCAGTCCTAAGACAAGAAATCTAAACTCTAATTGGAGAAACAGATTAAATAAGTAATAATAACACAGTGGAATATATGAAATAATAGCATCATATTCAAGATACGGAAATGGAGAAAAGAGAATAACTCATTTTATCTGTGGACCACTGGAAAGACTATTCAGAGGATGTGACTTGTAAAAGAGTTTTGAGAAATGAATAGGAGTTTTCTAGACAGACAAAGAAATGAAGAGTCTAAGATTGAAAATGAGACATGCAAGTGCAACAGCTTAGTGTGAGTGGGATGGATTTATGCTTAAATATCTATATATATATAACAATTATATGTGTGTGTGTGTGTGTGTGTGTGTGTATAAATAGCCTTCTTGCTGAAGACTAAAGCCTAAGTGTGCTAGAGGGAAATAGAGGGAAAGTCAGAGAAGTTTAAATGTAAAATCTTTAAACTTTGTCATTTAGATGATGGTGTTGTGATCAGGTTTTAGGAAGATCTCATTGATCTCAATCAGTGTGGAAGGGGAGGAACTAAGCTTGAGAATAGGAGGACTAATTTTAAGACCTTTGCCATAGTACAAGATAGATAATAGTAAGGAAATTAATGAAGGCAGGTTATTTTTGGCAATAATAATGGTAATATTAAAAATGGCTATCATTTATTATGTTTTATCAATATAGACACTGAACCCATTATCTTATTTCTTCATCACAAGACCTCTATAAAGTAAATTATTACTTCCATTTCAAGATTAGGAGATTGAAACCTAGGTTAATGATTTGTCTAGAATCACATTTTTTGGCAGACCTAACATATGAACTCTGAATATATAGTCTTAACCACGAAGCCAGTTCATGAAGAAAAGTTGCTATTCTGAAGGATACTTAGAAGATAAAACAACTAGATTTGTGAGTCAATTGAATATGCAAGATTCTAAAATTATTTCCATATTTCTGAGTTGAGCAATAGGGTACATATTGTTACAGTAAAATATTAAGTACACAGGAATCTGGGACAAGAACTGGTTCAGTGGAGAGTAAGCCTAATGGGTTAAATTTATGTTATTCAATTTGAAATGCCCAGGGAATTTCCAGAGGAAACTGGGCAAGAGTAGCTGGCTCCATAGGTCTGGAACTCAGGCCATAAAATAAAACTAAAGATAAATCTACATTCTTGAGGCATCAGCTTATAGATGGTTGTTAAAACCATGGGGAAGTGTGCAAAGTAAGATAAAAGAGCCAAGTATGGAGCTCCAAAGAAAAATAGCATTTCTGGACTAAATAAAATAGAAATATTCCTTTGGGAAATTGAGAATGCAGTAACATGGAAATCAAGAGAAGAGAGTTCCAAGGAAAATACATGGTCAAAAATATCAAATACCATATAAAAATAAAGACACATATGGATTTTACTGTTTATACTGTGTTTCAACATTGAAAGAGCACTGGGAGTTTATGAGAAAAATCAGGTTTCTTTATTTACATTCATCCCCTCTTAACCTTTCTCACATTTCCTTACCAGTTAAATCTTATCGTTTCTCTGTTGACAACCTTAAGTAGCCCTTAGAAGCCCAAACTTCACAACTGTCCACAATGAAAACAATTTTTCTAGTCATATCTTTGATTATCCACTAGAAAGCAAATTTTATGTAGGCAAAATCTTTTCTGTCTTATGCCAGAGCAATCATTGGAACACAGTTGGCACTTAATAGATATTATTAAAGTTATCAATGAATGAATGAGCTACACTCCTAAACATGTAGTAAACTCCAGTCAATATGACCTACTCACTCTACACTGGACATTATTTTTCACACTTTTCTTCTCCTTTGCCTTTGCTCATGCATTGCACGCTTACACGAATGATCGTAGTGTCTATGCTCGGTAAATTCCGACCAATCTCTGACAACTGATCTCAAATGCCATCACAATTCTTTAGGTTTCTCATAGTGTCCCCAATTAGATGCTCTCCTTTGAACTTTTATCATTGTATCATTCTATTTTGTGACACTTAAATCCATTTAGCTTTGGCATATAAACATTTTTATTTTTAAGAATTGCACATTTGCTGAGACCAGATCTTACAAAAATAAGCAATAATTGTGTATGCATTGCACATGGTAGGTGCTTCAATAACTATTGACTATAATACATAGAAAATTATATTTAAAGCTTTCAATGAAATGAATGTACTGATCAGCGTGCCTTATATATATCTATGCACACTTTAATATGTAATTGCAATATAAATGTACTGTGATATGATCTCTTGAAAAATCATCTGATACATTTGATTATATTTCATCTGTTGGGTTTAGATTTTTTTAGTATCATAATGTAGATCATAACCAGACTTTCGTTTTGGCTAACCCACGATTTAGAGTTCAAAATTAGTCAAAAATTCATAGAAAAAATAGATATGGAAGGGTTCTCAGTCAGAGCCCTTATTCTCAATCTCTTATTCTGTAAATGAAGAAATTGAGAAGCAAGAGTTTTTTTCACGTTTCTTTCCCCTCTCTTTAGCTCTTACACAAGGTATTCATTATCTCTCCGAGACTTCACATACCTTAAACTTGTTTCTTTAACCTTATTTTTTGTCATTAATTTCTTTGCCAGATGCTGCCCCACCCCAATGCACATTTTCTCTCACACTTGTTGTCTGTTATAGGTAATTTAGATACAATAATTCATTGGTCCACCTATAATTTAAGGGAGGGAAGTATTGATTAGGCCACCCTTGATTTTATAGTTAAGAAGATCCGTGCAGCTACAGAATTTGTTTAAGTTCCCACTGCAATGAATTGACATTGTTCCCAGATCAAACTGAGGGTCGGGATGCTTATTCTTGTGCCCCAATAACGAGATGCAGATAAATTGAGAGAGAAGGGAGTTTTTATTTCTGTAACTGATTACAGGGAGAAGACCTGGAAATTATTGCCAGATTGACTCAAAGTCACAGTTTTTCCAGAGCTTATACACCTTCTAAGCTATATGTCTACAAGTAAGTGCACATTTATCTCAAGGCATAAGTGATTAACTTCTTTTAATCTGTAACTAAGATCTGAGTCCTGAAGACATTCCTTTGCAGTCTCAGTAAATTTACTTAATCTAAATGGGTCCTGGTGCTGGGGTGATTACCCTTGTCCCTTGCTAAATCATGGAGATTCAGGATTCAGGGAGTTCCTTCAGACCCCCAATAAACTTGTTTGTGGAGGCCTGAGGGGTTTCTTCAGATCCCCAATAAAGCTTGTTTAATCTTAAATGGGTCCTGTTAAGAATTCCTTCCTTATCTTGCCATGCTTCAAGGCCCAGGAAAGGCCTAGCCAAAACTCTTGGTGGGCTTTTGTTACATTCCAGCCTTTGTATAAGGGTACTGCCTCTATGAGCTTTTAATATCTAAATTAACCACCCAGTCAGTGCTGAAGCAGTTGTGATGGAGGCCTGTGTTAGCAAGACCTGCCTGACACAATGGCACTGCAATTAAGATACTTTTCTCCTGACTCCAAAGTTCAGTAAATTTATTATATATCCCAGCAAATTTTGCCTGAGGAAATGCTATAAAAGTCATTTCACAAATAAAAAGTGCTAGCCTTACGTAATAAATGAACAGTACAAAACCCATAGTATTAAAATCTTGTGGGGAAAAGAGAGGTCAGCCTGTTACTGTGTCTATATAGAAAGAAGTAGATTTAAGAGACTCCATTTGGTTCTGTATTTGAGATGCTGTTAATCTGTGACCCTACCCCCAACCTTGTCCTTGCAAGAGACATGTGCTGTGGTGACTTAAGGTTTAAAGGATTTTGGGCTGTGCAGAATGTGCTTTGTTAAACAAGTGCCTAAAGGCTGCTTGTGGTTAAAGGTCATCACCATTCTCTTAATCTCAAGTAAGAGAAAAACATTTGTCTCCTGCCCGTCCCTGGGCAATGGAACATCTCCGTGTAAAACCCATTGTGTGCTTTGTTTACTGAGCAAAGAGAAAACTGCCTTTAGGAATAAGGTGGGATTTGCTGGAGCAATACTGCTAAAATGTTTATGGAGATGTTTGCATAAGCATCTCAAGGCACAGCATTTTCCTTGAACTTATTCAGGTCACAAAAATCTTTATCTATATGTCTTACTGCTGATTTACTCCCTTATCTTTTTGATGGTAAAGATAATTATCAATAAATACTAAGGGAACTCAGAGACCGGGGCCAGCGTGGGTCCTCTGTAAGCTGAGCGCCGGTCCCCTGGGCCCTGCTTTTCTTTCTCTATACTTTGTCTCTGTGTCTCATTTCTTTTCTCAAGTCTCTCGTTCCACCTAACGAGAAACATCCACAAGTGTGGAGGGGCAGGCCACCCCTTCAAATCTAATGCTGCTGGATCTAGAGTAATGATAATACTACTAAAATATTTATTGTTTGATTTGATTGATACTACACTTTGGTCAAAATCTAGTTTCCTCAAAATGGACAGTGAGCAGCGTATCTTCAGAAGGGAGTTAGGGGATGTTCAGGGGATTTGCCTTTTCTGGAGCATTGCTGAAGAGTGGTTTCAAGTAGAATTGTTTGAGGCCCGACCAAATTATATTCTTATCTCTACCTATCCCAAATCTGGTAAGACATTTTCATTTATTTGTACTCAATGACTTGATAGTGATCCATTTGTATAAAACCACTGATCTACAGATTATTAGTCAGGTCTAACTTGAAATTATTAAACAATTTTTTTAGGAAACCCTGTGGTGGTTGCTGAGAGAGTGTCATCTTAAGTTAGACTAATATACTTCCTATTCTGAAAGGCTAGCAATTGAATAGAGAATATATCTGAGAGAAAAATTAATGCAGTTTTCTTGTTTTTCTTTTTAAATTCAAATACAAATTATTAAAACTATATATATATGTTTTGGATACATTAGAATATGTATATTCCATTATATAAACACACATATCAGATGTATTAGAACATGTATATTCTATATATTTTGATGTTTAAATATTTTGTTTATACATTTAAACAACTGCTGACTTCAGTATACAATCTTAGCAAAACTTAAGATGACTCATTAAGAATAAACAATTTTTATTTCTTCGTATCTACTATGACAGAATCTTCTGATTTACCCAGTGATAGTTGTGCAGAGATATATCACAGATGAGGCTCTTTCTAGCCTTTTGTTTAATTAAATTACTTTAGCCCATAATTAAGCAACTATTCCATAATTACCAACCCCTCTAAAGTCAACTTTCCTTTATATTCCTATTTAATTTCTTAAAGAAATACATTTCAAATAAATATATTGTGTACTGATTATTTTATATTATATATACCAAAATTATCAAAAATATCAAAATTATTTTAAAGTAATGTGTCACAAGTCTCAGGAGGAAAGCCCTGAATTTGATGGATGTTAATCCGTGAAAATGATAAACCTGTATGAGAACAAAGAGCTTCTCCTAGGAAGTAAACAATGTACAATACAGACTTCGGTACATGTAAAAAAACAAACTTGTTTTGACGCATCTTTATTTTCTTACTACTTACCTTGCTTTCTGAGTAGTTCACCAAACCAAATTATTTAAGACCAAAACCACATTTCATTGTTCAAATAAGTGTTTAGAGGAGGGAAGGCAGTTACTGAGAATGTACATACCCTTTTGATTTTGCTATTTTGGGATATATACAAAAGAAAACCATTAAGATAACCTTTGAAAGGTACCATTATACAAATAGCTCTTCTACACGATACTAATTGAAACTAAACTTTTTCTAATATAATAAAACTAAATGACTACACGTAGATTATTTTTATTTTTATTTTATTTTTCTCTGTGAACTCTGCAGAGAGGTATGCACTTATTTTACCATTCTCTTGGGTAGGTATTTGTCATTGTTGCTTCCTTTACACATGGGTGTGAACAGGTCTTAAAGTTTTAAAATTATTAATATATTAGTGCCTTATTAATATTGTTATAAAAGATACACATTAACTATCTCCTCAGATGAGCTAAACCATGTGCTCTTTTTTTTCCCTAAAGTCCACAAACTTTTTCATTACAAAGCATACAAAATAGCTAAATTGGTATTTCTTTCAATCAGACTTCAAGGGCCACAATTTAAACCTCTCCCCAATAAGAGATAAAATAAGTTACATTGTACTTTGAAATTTAGGTTTCTCTCTCCCTCTCTCTCTTTTAACTCATGAATCGTTGCTTAAGCCTAAACCAGATTAAGCAGCAAAATGTTCAAGATTGGTACTGATTTGGCTCATCTGTTTTTTAGTACTAAATCTGTCTGTGATAGGATTGGGGAGATTCCCTAGTACAGGTACTCATGATTTGGGGACAAGAAGGAGGAAGGGTTTTGACCACAAGAAAAGAACAAAACGGGGTCTAATGGGCTGTAGTATCTGGGTCCAATCCAAATGTGTATCTACGTATAGATTATTATTTAAAAATGTTGTCATGTGCATGGCTTAATCAAATGATTAACTAATTAACTTACTATTTTAGTTATTGCCTCCTATTATTTAATTTATCATTATACCTTTGGTAAAGAGGAAGAAAATGGAAACAGTTAAGGAGATATTTATTTCCTATGTCTTATATTTCTTTTTTAGCAGTGCCTCAATAACCCGACTGTTGAATGTACAATTAAGTACACCATAGGTACATATGATTTAGATACACTTCTCAAATAACTGGTGAGACACAATATCATAATTGTCAGAGTACCTTGATCCACTCTACTCAATCAGAATCTATTGTCTTTTTTTTTTTTTTTTTTTTTTTTTTTGTGGGTGTGTGTGGGTCTCTGCGGGGAAAATTCGTAATTTTTTTTTTTTTTTTTTTTTTTTTTTTTTTTTTTTGTGAGTGGCATGCTGGTCACTGCATGGAAAATTGCCAAGTTCTTTTTCTTTTCCTTCTTTACCCTTTCACCAAATCTAGAACATTTTTACCTGAAATACAATTCAATTCCAATAAACTTTTTGATATTAATAGGAAATTTACAAATTGATAGACATTGAAGTTGGCTACTTCCTCTGCCCATTTTTAATACTTTAATACATTTTCAACCATCCATGTTTAATACTTTCTGATTTACCTCCTTTTTGGGTCTTCTTTGTATGACATTTTAATCAGATTTTACATGCACACAAAACATATGTGTATGTTCAAGATAAATAAAAGCCTGGACAACACGGTGAGACCCCTTTCCTACAAAAAATTTTAAAATTTACCTGGGAGTGATGGTGCACGACTGTAGTCCCAACTACTTAGAAAACTGAGATGAGAGAATTGCTTGAGTCCAGGAGGCTGAGGCTACAGTGAGCCATGATTCTGCCACTGCACTCCAGTCTGGGCAACAGAGTGAGATCCTATGTCAAAAAACAAAAACGAAAGATACATAAGGATGGTTCCTAGGAAAGGGGAGAAGAGAGAAAGGGAGTGGAAATAAAGAGCACATTTCTGTTTTAGATATTGTTACACAACTTCTCTATATCCACTGATTATCTTAGATACTGTTTTTGACAGAGAAGTTTAAAGTTTTGTTAATATTTTCTTTCTTCAGGAACGAACTGGATCAGTGAAATACTGGATTTGATCTTTAACAATGGGGATGCAGAGAAATGTAAACAGGATGCAATATACAAGCTAGTGCCTTTCATGGAACTTATAATTCCTGGACTCACAAATGGTAATTTTTTAAATGTTTCTTTTCACTATAAGAGTAAATTCCCTTATCTTTTTGTGATATCTGGAGGAGTCATGATAGAAAATGACAAGCTTGGACATTGAATCATAATCATCTATAATAAGGGAGTCAGAATCTGTGCCAATAATCATATTACACTCTTCCTCCATCCAAGGGTAATATCTGCGTAAGAGAAGATTTTAATGTGTGTAGCATGTTTTCTTTAAAAGATAGATGAAAGTTTTCAATGTTTAATTATTAGGTAATCATTATATAGACAAACTTCAATGTTTGATTCAATATAGAATCATATATATTACAAGTTATCTCATATTTACAAACTCAAGGAAAAGAGATATGGATATACGATCTTGCATTACGAAATTAGAAAAAACTTCATGGCCTAGTTCAATCTTAGAATTCAAATATGGGAGAGCTGAAAAGGGATTTTGAAATCCTCTAGTGCAATTTTCTCATATCATAAATGATAAACAGAAGAATATAAATGAAGAAAAATTCTAGACATTATGACTCTTGACCTGTAGCTCTTTCTGCCTCATCAAGGTGTTCTATCTGAGGATTTTATAACCACTTATGAAGACAATAGTCTCATTTTGCTCATAGGCATAATAGAGTCTTCTCAAAGTTTATCATTTTTTTAAATCTCAGTGTAGATTTTAAGAATATATGAAGTCATATAGCCATTTTAAGCCATATAGTGGGATTTAGAAAGTCTTAGATTATATTGTAAATCATATTTATAATTTCACATTTACATGGTAGTTTGTTAATTTTTTGTGATTGTAGGTGTTGAGCAGTTGAAAAGCATGCAGTCTCCTTGATTATTGAAAACATACCTGCCTGTTCAACTTCTCCCTTCTTCATTTTGGAAGAAAGACTGTAAGGTAGCAAATTTTAAAGAGAAATAATGCTTATTTGCGTTGTAAATTTTTTTTACCAATTATGTAGAAACACAAGGTGAATGGTTGCAACCTCTAGATAAGGAATTACAAAATAATAATGTGGCTCTTATATCCCACAGATCAAAGTAACAACAGTAGACACCAATGTTGTAGCTAGGGGTTACACTCAATACCCAAGCACTGAGAACCTGTCAACTTTTCTCAAACACACCTGTCATTCTCTAAATCCTTTGATTCATTGTCAGTTGCTTTTAAACAGCAGATATTCAAATAACTCCTAAACTCCTTCTTCATTATTTAGCATGATTGTAGTTTACAAATATGAATTTATAATCGGATACGGGCTATACATTATATAAGATTTTATATTTAAAAATTTATTTTAAACTTTTTAAAATAAACATTTTAATTCAAGTGTAGTATTTAGATAGAAAAGTCCATAAATCCTATGTATGTAGCCTGATGAATTTTAACGAAGTGAGTGTACCTATGAAATCGGTACCCAGATAAAAAAGTAGAATATTACTAGCACCCCAAAAGCTTTGTTCCTGCATACTTCTGGTCAGTAACCCTTATCTTCAAAGATAACCACTATCTTGAATGTTTTCATAAATTACTTTGCCTTTTTTATTTGTCTGTAATTGTAGAGTATATACTCTTGAATATTTTACTTCTTCCATTCAACATAATATTTGTGAGATCTGTCACTGTTGTGCTTGCTATTTTATTTTTGTTTTGTTTTCTTTGATGAAGCCTGTTGGATCCCAAGATGGGAGCAAAAGTTGCTAGTTAAATATGCAAAATCTTAGGCCCCATTCAGACCTACTGAATCAAATATTATGGAGATGGGACTCAGAAATCTGAGTTTTAACAAGATTCTCATGTGAAATTGATTCATTCTTACATTTGAAAACCTATGATTGACTGAAACCATTCCATTATGTGTATGTGAATTTTCCACAAGTTACTTATCCATGTGTATCAGTCTGTTCTCATGTTGCTCATAAAGACATATCAGAGATTGGGTAATTTACAAAGAAAAAGAGGTTTAATGGAGGTTTAATGGATTCACAGTTCCACGTGGCTGGGGATGCCTCATAATTATGGTGGAAGGTAAAAGACATGTCTTATGTGAGGGTAGACAAAAGAGAATGAGAGAGTTTGTGTAGGGAATCTCCCCTTTATAAAACCATCAGATCTTGTGAGATTTAGTCACTATAATGAGAATAGCATGAGAAACACATGCCCCCATGATTCAATTACCTCCCACTAGGTCCCTCCCATAGCATGTGAGAATTACGGGAGCTATAATTCAAGATGAGCTTTGGTTGGGGACACCCTCCCCAAAGCCAAATCACATCGTTCTGCCCCGGCCTCTCCCAAATCTCATATCCTCCCATTTCAAAATGAATTATGCCTTCCTAACAGTTCCCCAAAGTCTTAACTCATTTCAGCATTAACTTAAATGTCTACAGTCCAAAGTCTGATCTGAGACAAGGAAAGTCACTTCACCTATAAGCCTGTAAAATCAAAAGCATGTTAATTACTTCTTAGACACAATGAGGGTATAGGTATTGGGTAAATACAGCCATCCCGAATGGAAGAAATTGACTAAACAAATAGGTTATAGGCCCCATTCAAGTACAAGATTTAGCAGGGCAGTCAAATCTTAAAGCTTCAACATTATCTTCTTTAACTCCATGTCACATATGCCAGTCACAGTGATGCAAAAGGTGGGTTCCCATGGTCTTTGGCAGCTCTGTCTCTGGGTTTGCAGGATAGGGCCTCCCTCTCAGATGCTTTTGTAGTCTGGTTAGGGAGTTTCTGTGGCTTTTACAGATACAAGGTGCAAGCCGTCTGTGGATCTATCATTCTGGGGTCTGGAGGATGGTGGCCCTCTTCTCACAGCTCCACCAGGTAGTGCCCCAGTGGGAACTCAGTGAGGGGGCTTCCACCCCACATTTCCCTTCCTCACTGCCCTAGCAGAGGTTCTCCATAAGGGCCCTTCCCCTGCAGCAAACTTATTCCTAGACACCCAGGCATTACTGTACATCCTCTGAAATTAAGGTGAAGGTTTCCAAACTTCAATTCTTGACTTCTGTGCATCCACAGGCTCAATACAGCAAGGAGGCTGCCAAAGCTTGAGGCTTGCACCCACTGAAGCTACAGCCCAAGCTGTATCTTGATACTTTTTAGCTATGACTAGAGCAGCTAGGATGCAGGGCACCAAGTCCTTAGACTGCACAGGGTAGGGGTGCCTAGGTCTGGCCCATGAAACCATTTTATCCTCCTATGCCTCTGGGCCTGTGATGGGAGGGACTTCCACAAAGGTCTCTGACATTCACTGGAGACAATTTTCCCATTGTCTTGATGATTAACATTTGGCTCCTCATATGCAAATTTCTGCATCTGGCTTGAATTTCTCCTTAGAAAATGTGTTTTTTTTTTCTACTACATTGTCAGCCTGCAAATTTTTCAAACATTTAATGCTGTGTTTGCTTTTAAAACTGAATGCTTTTAACAGCATCCAAGTCACTTCTTGAATGCTTTGCTGCTTAGAAGTTTCTTTCCCCAGATACCCTAAATCATCTTTCTCAAGTTCAAAGTTACAAATTTCTAGGGCAGGGCCAAAATGCCACCAGTCTATTTGCTAAAAGGTAGGAAGTGTCAACTTCACTCCAGTTCCCAATAAGTTCTTCATCTCCATCTGAGACCACCTCAGCCTGGATTTCATTGTCAATATCATTATCAGCATTTCGTCAAAGCCATGCAACAAGTGTCTAGGAAGTTCAAAACTTTCACCCATTTTCCTGTCTTTTGGGCCCTCTAAACTTTTCCAACTTCTCCCTGTTACCCAGTTCCAAAGTCATCTCCACATTTTTGGGTATCTTTACAACAGCACTGCACTCTGCTGGTACCAATTTACTGTATTAATCTGTTTTCTCATTGCTCATAAAGACATATCCAGGACTGGGTAATTTATAAGGAAAAAGAGGTTTAATTGACTCACAGTGCCATGTGACTGAAGAGACCTCACAATCATGTCAGAAGGTAAAAGACACATCTTACATGGTGGCAGACAAGAAAGAATGAGAGAACTTTTGTAGGGAAACTCCCATTTATAAAACCATCAGATCTTGTGAGACTTATTCACTATCATGAGAATAGCATGAGAAAGACCCACTTCCATAATTCAATTACCTCCCACTGGGTCTCTCCCACAACACATGGACATTATGGGAGCTACAATTCAGGATGAGATTTGGGTGAGGACACAGCCAAACCATATCATCACGGTACTATTGATGTGAAGTTGGATCGTTGCCAGTTTTCAGTAATTAAAGCAGTGTTGCTCTTCTCATTTTTATACAAGTCTTTTACTTCACATATACTTACAGATTTATGTTGGTTATGTATCTTGGGATAAAACTGCTGGATCTTAGGTTATGCACTTATCCGAATTAGGAGATATCTTCAAATGCTTTTCAAAGCATATGCACCAGTTTTCACTTTGATCAGCATTGTATAACATTTGAAGTTATGCCGCATCCTGGCCAACACAGAATATAGCTATAATATTTAATTTTAGCCATACTAGTAGATGTCTGGTGGCATTGCACTGTTGCTTTACTTTGTATTTCCCTAATTACTTATGAGATGAAGCCCCTTTACATGGCTTATTGACCATTCAGACATCTTTTTTTAAATACCTGTTTAAATCTTTTGCCTCTTTTTCTGTAGGGGGTCCCTTCTTTTTATTATTAAGGGAGAAATTCTCTATATATTCTGGATGCAAATTCTTTGATGAGATGATTAAATTTCTTTATATCTTAACTTACTGTTTTATTTTTGTATTTTCACTTTTCTTTTTGTGATCAATATATATGGTTTTTCCTTTATGTTTAGGGCTTTTTATTTGTTTTTAAAAATGCCTACCCCAAATCATGAGATATTCTCCATTCTGTTTACTTCTAGAGGCTTTATTGTTTTAGTTATTACATGTAGAGCCAAATATATGTTTAATACTTATAAGGAGTGATAGTCTTTTCAAAAATTTCTAACAAAATAATAATTATCTGCATCACCCTTTCTCCCTCGCACACATGCACAAGTCCATGTGTTATTTTCCAAACGTTTTCTGCTAGTGTAAAAGAAAAAAATCCAAGACAAGTTAAATTTAACAGATTTTAATTGAGCAGAAAAAAATTTATGAACCAGATAGAATTCAGGATCAAAAGTGGTTCAGAGGCTACATGCCACAAAGT
Source organism: Colobus angolensis palliatus (assembly GCF_000951035.1). NCBI lineage: Eukaryota > Metazoa > Chordata > Mammalia > Primates > Cercopithecidae > Colobus > Colobus angolensis. The sequence goes on along the minus strand of NW_012120710.1, from coordinate 773,529 downwards.
GAGTGACAACACTTGTAGCCAAAACAATGGAAATGGGGTACAGAAACAGCTTAGTAGGCTGCAGTTTGGCAGTTGCCTTATTTGGTCATAGTTTGCAGCTTTCAGCCTATGATTGGCTAACATTTGGTTGCTATGACTGGTTGAAACTCGGCAACTTGTTAAGAGAGTATACACTTAGGTTAGCTTGCAGTGTGTTTATGCATTAAGTGAGGTTACAGTGTGCTATGCATGGAGGTAGGTTTAGTTCAAGCTTAGTTCAATTTCACAATAATATATAGACATAAAAGTAATATTTATAATTTGATATTTTCTTCCAAAATCTTGCTAAACTTATTTAATAAGTCTGGTAGCTTTTTTATACATTCCATTTAAATTTGTATATATATGCTCCTGCTTTCAGCAAATAAAAATATTCCCACTTCCTTTTGCCTAATCCGGGTATATTTCCCTTCTTTTTCTTGCCTTAATAAACTGGATAGAATGTCTACTATAATGTCAATAGGAGTAGTGAGGGCAGACATCTTGTCTTACTCTTGATTTTGGGAAAAGTGCACGCAATATTTCACTGTTAAGTATCATGGTATTCCCTGTTTTATTTTTGTAGATACTTTTATTTGGCTGAGGAAATTCCTTTCCAATGTTTTTATTAGGCACTCTTCCTAAATTCAGTCTAATACTTTCTTGGTGTCTCTTAAGATCCGTCACATGGTTTACCATTATTTCTGTCTTTTAATATGGTGAATTACATTAAATGATTTTTTTTTTTTTTTTTGAGATGCAGTCTCACTCTGGAGTACAGGCTGCACTCCAGGCTGGAGTGCAGTGATGTGATCTAGGCTCACTGAAACCTCTGTCTCCCAGTTTCAAGCAATTCTACCATCACAGCCTCCCAAGTAGCTGGGACTACAGGCACATGCCACCATGTCTGGCTAATTTTTGTATTTTTTAGTAGAGACAGGGCTTCAGCATATTGGTCAGGCTGGTCTCGAACTCCTAACCTCAGGTGATCCATCCGCCTCTGCCTCCCAAAGTGCTGGGATTACAGGCATGAGCCACCCTGCCCAGCCTGATTTTTCAATGTTAAAACAACTTTTTATGCATTGAATTTTGTCTAATGTTTTTTCTCCATTAAGATCTATCATATGACTTTCCATTATTTTAGTCATTAATATGATAAATTTCATCAGTTGATTTCAAATGTTAAAATGACTTTACACACCTTGTTTTTAGTTACGTGTATTATTATATTTTAATATATTCTTTGATTTAGTTATCTAGTTTAAAAATAGACCTTTGTCATGAATGATATTGATCCATAGTTCTATTTTATTGTGATGTCTTTGTCATTGGCTGCAATGGCTTTTATATTAGGGTAGTTCTGGCCTCATGAGTTGGAAAATATTTAAGTATTTGCTCTTCTTCAATTTTTCAGAAGTGTTTGGTTGTATCGTTGTCATTTCAGTCTTTAATAATTTGTACATTGAAGCCAGCTGAACCTGAAATTTTCTTTGTCTGAAAGGTCTTTTTTTTCGTTTTTTTTTTTTTTTTTTTTTTTTTTGTCTACAAAGTCACTGTAGTTAACAGAAATAGGAGCATTCTGGTTATGTTTCTTTCCTGCCTTAATCTTTGGTATTTTGTGTCTTTCAAAAAAATTAATCTATTTTGTTTAAATTGTCAAATTTTTGTAATAAAGTTGTTTGTAATATTCCTTTAATATTTGCAGAATCTGTCCAGATGTCAGCTTTGTCACTCTTCGTGTTTTTTTTTTTTTTTTTTTTTCTCTTTTAGAGATAAAGTATCACTCTGTCACCCAGACTGGAGTATAATGGTATAAACATAGGTCACTGCAGCCTTAAACTCCTGGGCTGGTGTGATCCTTCAGCCTCAGCCTCCTGAGTAGCTGGAACCACAGTCACGTGCCACCACATCTGGATAATTTTTATTTTTTTTTTTAGAGATGGGGTTTTGCTATGTTGCCCAGGTTGGTCTGGAACCCCTGGCTTCAAGCAATCCTTCTGACTCCATCTCCCAAAATGCTGCGATTATGGACATGAGTCACTCCATGGCCGACCTACTTTCTCCATGATATTTTATCAGTTGCTTGGAGACGTGTATTGAAATCTGACCATAAATTCTTTATTTCTCCTTGCAACTCTATCTGTTTCAGCTTTTTATAAGCAAAATCAGTCAATAAACATTTAATTAGTAATCATTTATGGAAATGTTACTAAGTATGTACCAAACATTGTGACTGGTATTATAAATACAACATAAATAATACATTATCTGCCATCTAATTTAATTTTGTTTAACTTCTACAAATACCATCAAGCTTCTTCTGCATGCCAGTCACTTCCCTGTCACCTACTGGGCAATGGTTAAAGAAGTCTGTGACCTTTGTCCTACCTAGCATATAGTCCTGTGGAATACCTTAAGTAGTGTGAAAAAGATAAATCTATTTGAAGAATAATTACCTATCAGTAAGATAAAATAATTAACTATCAGTAAGAAAAATAATTCCTATCAGTAAGATATATTTGAAAAATTATTACCGATCAAATGAGGTAAATTCTTTCTTATCTAATATTTCTTAATGTTTTAGAAAATATTCTAATACATTAAGTAAAATGATTCTATTTGGCAAAGAAGTCTGATAGAGAAAAAAATTGGTCAGCATCCTGAAGAAAGAGTAGAGGCATTTTCACATATACAGGACATTTCACAGAGAGGAAACTGTATATGCATAGGTTAAGAGATGTGAAACAGCAAGAGATATGTTAGAGATCTACAAATGGTTAAGTACAACATGTAAAATGTAAAGTGGTGAAAAAGAATATGGGAAGTAGACAATCAGTAAGTCTCTACATTTGAGAGAGATGTTTAGAGTATACCTTTTGTTAAGAAAATTCTTGTAGCTAAAGAATCAAGATTTTGAGACGCGTTTTTTTTTTTTTCCCCAGTGACATTTCTATAAGCTATTTAAGGGATTGCTTAAACAGTAAAACAAGACAAAACAGTTGAAAATTCCACTGTTAATTATTCTGTCTTCTTGGAACTCCCTTTTCTTCTTAGAATATTGGTGGTACTACTATACATACTTCATAATCATCTGACATAGGAAACAAATGAGGATTCTAGTATGAATCTGCAAATTGTATTGGAATAAATATCAAGTTCTTTCTCATTTTTGTCATTACATATCACTCCATATTGTCACTATATATGTATAATTACATCTAATCACTATATATGTATAATTATGTATAATCATTAAATATATGTATAATTACATATAATCATATAAACTGAGAACTGTCTGTGTATATATATGTGTGTTTGTTTACACAGGATACTGAAAAAAATCTGTGGGAGTTTTTTGAAGACTAACAAGGTCTAGAAGTGTGTTAGTGGAAGTTTAGGTTGGGAGATATGGCACTGATGTGACATCCAAAAGTTAAAGGGGTAAAAATAAAGGGGATAGTAATTCAAAATAAAACTTGTTTCAGAAGAAACATTTTACATTAGTCTCAAATGTGCTGTTTTATATTTCTTTTTAGGTGTTTCAGGAGACTGGAAGAATCAATTCACTATAGTCCAGTATGATAAATTTAAAGAAGATTATAAAAAAAAAAGAAAGAGTCCACACTATAGTTTCGATCAGAAATCTAAGAAGTACCTGCTTTTTCTCAGTCTCCTTTAGTTAGCACTTAATTTACAAGAAAAAAAAAATTTTCCTGTATTTGGTAAAGGAAAATTAAGTAGTGATGTGTTTTCTTATTTACCCAGATTGTTTATAATAGAATAATAAAAAAAAAATTGCAAAGTCTACATAGGAAAACCCAAGAGAATCTCTATGATTTTAATTGCCTTCCACTCTGTTCTCGCTCGCCTTACAAATTGAAATATAAAATAAAGTTTAAAATCTACAAAGTTACCTGCTTTATTTTTCAAGTCTAATTCTGAATTGCTAGACTTGAGAAGAAGATGTTTAGGCCAGTTTTCAAGATTAATGGATCAGAACAAAAAGAAGGCTTAATTTCTCTTTGTTCTATGCTGAGAGTAATCCCAGTGTAATATAAGCTTGACAACATCTTTGTACAAGGAATTCGCTGAAATTTATTGTCCTAGAATGGTTTACTATAGATTAAATTTTGAATAGTTTATTATTCATAGTATCTTACTATCATATTTTGTATGTTAATGATCTAAAATAACACCAAACAAGTAATCAGAAAAAGTGTTGAATGAAGTATTGTTTGCATAGTAATGTATTATTTACTGTCAGAGAGAAAAATCAGTTAGTTCTAATAATATCGAAATGATTAAAATGTGTTAAATACCTCTTGTGCAGTAACCCTGAATGCAAATGAACTTTAAGTTAGGTGAGAGACAAAAAGACAACATGGGAAAACTTTGTCCCTTCTACTAAATTTTGCTCTGAACTTAAACTGCTTTAAAAATATAAGAGTCTCTCAAAAAAATGAAAACAAAATAAAAATATATACACAGAGAAATAATTATGACAACTTACAAAACAGCCACAATACTAACAGCTGACATTTATTGAGTACTTAAATTGTGCCGCAAACTATGCTATACAATTTACATACCTTTAGTTCAACTGATATTCGTTCAAGTTTTGAACATATGTATTTTAATTTTTCCTAATTTTACTGAAAGTAAACTGACAGAGAGGGTAATAAAATACCCAAGCACACATGTAAGATATTCAGTAAAAGCATGGAGAAAGAATAGTTTGATTTTTAATTTAATTTTATTTTTTAAGAGACAAAGTCTCACTACATTGCCCAAGCTGGAGTGCAGTGGCTATTGAAGGGCATGATCATTTTGCCACTCCTCCTGGGCTTTCTTCATAATGGGTTAAGAGTCTCAGTTACTCACCCTTATTCCCCTAAACCCTTAGGAGGTGTCCTGTCTCTTTGATGTTCTCACATATCTGCCTTTGCGGGTTAATCAGATCTTCTAATTTATAGCTAATTCAGATGTGATTACCTTTACAAAGACAGCTGAAAATCTTTCCTGACATGAGAATAGCAAATCTCATATCTTCTATGGGACTGTTTGCTGCTCTAATCTAGCAATCTCCAAATCTTCTGAAATATTCACCATTGCAATACAAAGTTTTCAGTAATCTCCAAAAATATACACGCATTCATTTCTTGGAAATTACACATAAGTGTGTTGTATGAATATATTAATCATATTGTGGAATGCACATAAGTAAAAAAATATACAAAATAGAATAATCTAGAATACATTTTTGTTAACTATAAAAAGCACATTTGTTCTTACTAAAATATTTTAATTGTTATACTTTAGAATGAGAAAAATGTGATTAAAATGTCTTTATTAATTTAAAAGATCTTGCTTTGACACCTTGATTTGGAATTAGGGTTCTAAATTCAAATTATTTCAGCACTTGGTTGCAGTAAATATAAAAATGAAAAAAAATAGGCATAAAGGAAAGAATTGCAAATTCTTCCTATGTCTACTAAAACTTATTCACCTTTTCAGAAAGGTTTTTGCTGAAATATGGTAATACATTTCTATCTTTACTCTGTCTTTATGCAACATATCATTCATGTTGCATTTCTGTTTGTTTCTAACAAGGAGAATCAAAACCTACTGAAAGTCCATGAACATTTCTAAATGAGTTAAATAACTATGTTGTTTTCCAGTTTTTGGAAATGCATTTATATTAGAGTTTTTAAAATAATATATTTACATTATTTTCACATTATTTTCACCATCAATTTCCAAAATTTTCAAAAGTCCCTCTCCTTAGTTCACTTTTTACTTATGTTTTAGGCAGTTCTTATTATCCTATTCATTGTTAATATTAAATTTCTCTGAAAACATATAACTGACAAGCATTTTTTTCATAAAGAGTCAGCAATTTGAGAGGACATTTTTAAGGATAAATTTTAAAAATGGCAAAACTTTTGTGCTTAAATATTTGTATGATTTATCTTCATATTTTTAAAAGGTAAAATTTGTTCTTCAAGAACATTGTGTTTATAAAGTTAGTTATATACATGATAGCCAGTTTTCTTCAAACAGTAACTCATTTCAGTGTGCTGAAAGTAAAACAAGACAGAACAGTTGAAAATGCCACTGTCAATTATTCTGTCTCCTTGGAACTCCCCTTTCTTCTTAGAATATTGGTGGTACTACTATACATACTCCATAATTATCTGACATAGGGAACAAACGAGGATTCTAGTATGAATCTGCAAATTGTATTGGAATAAATATCAATTTCTTTCTCATTTTTGTCATTACATATCATTCTATATTATCACTATATATGTAAAATTGTATATAATCACTATATATGTATAATTATGTATAATCATTAAATATATGTATAATTACATATAATCAGGTAAACTGGGGACTGTCTGTGTATATATGTGTGTGTGTGTGTGTGTGTGTGTGTAGACAGTCCCCAAGTTATGAGGTTTTGACTTAATGATATTTCCACTTTACAATGGGCTTATCATGATACGATCCCATTTTAAGTTGAAGAGCTCTTCAAAAATTGCAATGGAATTGCAGTTGCTATTGAACGAATAACATATTCTGCACCATCATAAAATTGAAAAATTGTAAGTAAAACCATTGTAAACTGGGGTTTGCCAGCATTCAGTGCATTTTCAACTTACAATATATATATTTTTTATGATGGGTATACCAGGATGCAGCCTCATCACAAGTAGATAAATTTTTGTACATGAATAAAATATATATATATGCACACATGTATTTATAGAAAAATAAATTAACATTTACTTCTTGAACCACATTTTGTGAACCTAGGTACTCTTTGGAGTATATGTATGTACTTTAAAGAACAATCCTGTAAATCACAGACAATCCTCTGCTTGTTATCAACCTTTCAGGAACATTTATCAATAGTTTTCTCTTCAATTCTTTACTGCCAACATATTATTTTCAAAGGCTCCACATTAAACTACCTTTTAGTGACTAAAAGTTTCCCATTACTTTTTACTCAATCTCTCATGGTCTTAGAACCCAGGTTTCTGAAAGATGTTGTCTCTGGCATTTAGATTACCACCTAGACAGAACTTACATTACATAAACTCAAATTAACTCTTTAACTTAATCTGATGTTATTTTATATCTTAAGATATCATGACTGACATAGGCAATATAATCAAGCTGATGATGTCAGACTTTCTTATTTCCCCTTTATGGCTAGTTCGGGTACATTAAATTTTAAAAGAATGAGCCAACACAACTAATTCTGTAGCATCTAAAGCAAGGAAAGTTAGGGTAATCTAATCATTACTGTTCTTAATGACACAAATTGAAGCTATTGTAAAATTCAACTGCTGTATCTGGTGATATTTGTTCAAAATATTCCTATCAATGACTACCTTTTTGTCCACAACATTTGAATCAGATTTGAATCACCTCTGTCAGGGTCTTCATATACAATAAATCACATTTCAGTCAGACCTCTTCTCTTCTTCACCCGGCTTCCGGCCCACATCCAGGTGCTTTTGCTATAGCATTGCTCCCTCTGGCATTAAACAGCACTAGTTGAGATATAAACTCTTCTATCCAAGATTCACTATTGAGGACTAAAAAAGAAAAACAAATTATTGACACACAAAACAACTTGAATGGATCTCAAAGGAATTACACTGAGTGAAAAAAAAAAACTAATCTCAAAAGGTAAAATACTATATGATCTTATTTATATGACATTCTTGAAATGGAGAACCAATTAATGGTTGCCAGAATTTATGAAAAGGACAGGAGGGAATTAGATATAATTATAAAGAAACAACCTGAGGGATACTGTAGTGACAGAAATAGTCATATATTAACTATACATATTCTGGTTTTGATATCATATGACAGTTTTGCAACATGTTACCACTAGAGAAAACTGACTAAGGAGCATTTGTGATTCTGTAAAATTTTTAAAACTTCACGTAAACCTACAATTATCTTAAAATTTTAAAATTTTATTTAAAAAAAGAAAAAGAACAGGCTGGGCACAGTGCTTACACCTGTAATCCCAGCACTTTGCATTGCAGAGGCAGGGGGATTGCTGAGAGCAGGAGTTCAGGAGTTTGAAACCAGACTGGGTAACATAGCAAGACCCTATCTCTACAATAAATTAAAAAACAAAATTACCTGAGGGTGGTTGTGTGCACTTGTCATCTTAGATACTCAGGAGCCTGAAGTGAAAGGATTCTTTGAGCCCAGGAGTTTGAGGCTACAGTGAGATGTGATTACACTGTTTTCCAGCTTGGGTGATGCAGTAAGACCGTATCTCTGAAATATTATAAAATAAAATGAAAATAAATAAAAAACAATTCTAAACAAGTGATGGTAATTATAGCCTAAAATAAAGCCTAGAGAAAGAAAACTAGTTATGGTAGAATTTAAGAGAGTTCTAAACCTTGGTAAAGAGACACCCTTAGGATTTAGAAAGTCTTAAAGAGAAACACATCTGCTAGTTACTGGGTATTTGGTTAGCTGAGCACAGGGTTCAGCTGGCTCTAAGCCCCAGGGATACAGAAATGAATATGCTGTACTTTTAAAATATTAGCTTTAAAATATTAAAAGGATTAAGTTTCCAACACATGAATTCTAAGGACATATTCAAACCCTAGCACTTACTGAAGAATGTTCTTGATTGACATGGCAGAAATCTATCTTTCAATTTGCATTTTATTTGGCCTCCTGACTAGGAATATTCTATCATTCTACTCTGAGCCCAGAGAAGTAGATGATAGGGTCTGAATCTATAATGTGGAAAAAGAGAAAATAATTGTCTATGCACACTAAGCAAACCCTCATATTCTGGGAAATATAAACATTAGATATTTCCAAAGCTAATCATAGAGTTACTCTAGAAACCAAACATTTCCTAAATTGTGTAAAGGGGATTTTTCATAGCAAAGGCCTTACTGCAAAGAATGAATCCTGATACCTTTTAAATTTCATTAGCATTATATTGGCTATAACCCAAGAACTCTGCACTTCCCATGGTGAAATTTTTATATTAAAAAGACAAATTTCTCTGAAGTCTGACACAGTGACCTAAAATTAGACAAATGATCAGATAATTCTATGTGATTATCAAGTGTTAACTAGCTTAACTTCATCTATACCCTGAAATATTTAATTCCTTTAGAAAGCTTGACCATATCCAATGCCTCACTCCAATATACTAACTGATCTATAACTTTAGTAATTACAGAAAGCTTCTCATAGGTTAGTACCACACAACTGAGGGAGTCAACATTCTTGCCTACTTATTTGTGCCTGCTATTAGATATTTTTATTATACATACTTTTTTTTGGTTTGCCAAGCTTCCCATCCAGGCCTTTCTTTTAGTGTGTAGCTCAGCTTTGGCTTCTAACAGATAATTCTGATCCATGACTTTGCCCCTCAGAATTTGAATAGGACTGTACCCTACATTACTCGTGTTCTGTTGACTTGTCCAAAATGACTATACAGGGTCGCTTTTTGTCCCCAGGCCAATCTTATTTATTATTTTATCTGGTCATCCAAGCCTCACCTATTTTAGGACCCATTCGCTGTTTTGTGTCTGAATTGCTTTCACTCCATGGATGTAAACCTGAAGACTATACAAGATTTTATTGTATTTAGTATCCAATGACTAAGGAGTATTCTAGATTTGGTAAGAGATTAAGAAAAAAGCTACTGTTAAAAAAGAATAATAAATCATAGGCACAAAATATATGACATAAAATAAGTAGAAAAAAGAAAGAAAGGGAATGGTTATTACTATTATTAGTATCACACCAGGAGTATCACAAAGATGTCATTTGGTCAATAGATATTCTGTACATGGCAAAATCCTCTCTGCCTTCCACTGAATATGTGCATGGAACTCTTTCAGGTAAAAATAAAAATGATCTTTACTTCCAGCACTTCTAGGCTCTTCCCATACTACATACTCTCAAGAAAGAAACTCCCTACTTATTTGGAGAATTGCTGGTTTCAGGGATGAAGAACTTTCCCAGATGTATGAAAATACTGTTTCTTACAATAGAGATTAGCATTTAGCTTTGCTTTTTGGGTTTGGTTTCCTTTGTCTCTTTGGCCCAAAAGCTGTTCTCACTACAAAGACTTTGGGCAAGGATCCAGGCAGCCTCTTTTTGCCTCATGACCCAGCATTCCCTCAGTGTGGAAAAACAGCCAAACAACTATACAGTCTCTTCAGAATGGGGCATAGATGGGTGAGAGGGATTAGGGAGTAATCATTTTGCCATAAAGTCACAAAACCAAGGCATGTATTTAGGATGTTCTTGTTGCTTTGCAAAAATTATGCTTCCTGTCATAGTTGGGGAGAAAAGGAAGTCAGAGTGAAGGGAGTTAGTCGTCTCAGAAAATGAAAGCAAAATTGACCCTTCAAAAAATGATATAAAATAAAATCCTGTTTAAGTCATCACATGCATGGTTGTGAATCCTGTGTCTCTCTCATATTTTGCATATGGCACTTGTGGACCTGACTCTCTAATTACACTGGGGTTCAATACATGATTTCTGTGGTGATTGCATCTGTATGTGAAGAATTCTTGATTTAATATCCTATATCTGACAGAAGGTTAGGCCAAGTATTTTTTCTCAGTAGTTTGACCTTTCCATTATTGTTTTTGGCATAGCGAATTCAGGAAAATAATACCTGTTAGCATTATGGTGGTCTTACAATAATGTTCTCACATTATTCAATTACATATAAAGTAGTGAGTGAACGATTTATCATTAATCCCTTATAAGAAGGAGGATTAGTGTAAGTTGATTAAAGAGATTGAGTTCTCAGGGAGAAAAAATATCTACACTCAAGTTGTTCCAAAGGAAAAGGAATATAACCCGGTTGAGGTATAAAGACTGAGTCTTTTAAGCCGGGGTGGGGAGGGGGTAAATCTTTTCCTTATTTCCTGAGGCAAGGTTGACTGCCTTTTTGTTCTTCTTAATTACTTTATTACATCTTCTTAATTACACCTTTTCCATCCTTAGAGCAACACTTCTCAGTCCATTCTCCAATGTAAAATCAAATGTCCTACCTATTTTGAAAGTGCTGCTTTGCATCAATTCTAAAACTTCTACTGTATTTTTAGTATGAAATTCTAAAAATCATTCAGACTTTCTCTGTTCATAGCTTAGAATATTACATAGTTGCCTGCCTGCCTTAGAAATACAATTACTTCCTACCTGCCTTAGAAATACAATACAAATACAAATACAATTACTTCCAATAAATTTTCTCATTATTTTAGATTTGTTTAACTGTGTTCCTCTAATAAAGTGAAACATGTGAACAGGAAATTTATTCTTCCTAGGTTAAAAAAAAACATGTATTTTGAAATGGGAAAGCTATCCACAATGTGACCGGCAACAGTAATATTGCAGCCCTGTTTGTGTTACAGCACTTCTTTTAGCCTTGCCATTCAGTGGGTCCTGAGTTTCTGTCCTGTGACCAGGAAGAATGAGGTATGCACACAAATGGAGGATGGGCAAGTTGAAGAGGAGCTTTACTGAGCAACAGAACAGCTCAGAGAAGACTCACAGTGGGAAGCTTCTCTTTGTAGCCAGGTTGTCCTGACAAGTGTTCAGCTCCTAGCAGAGAGGGTAGCTCCTCTCTGTAGGCAGGCATCCCAACAAGTTTCAGCTATCAGCAGACAGCTTAGCATCTCTCTGCAGCTGGTCATCCCATCCTCTCTCCATCCTCTACTCTGCTCTGGCTGAGCCTGGGGGTTTTATGGGCCTCAGTGGGGAGAAAGTGTGCATTGATTGATCCATGGGTAGCCATGGGCAGGCCTGGAAAAGACACCAGAAGTCCCTACTTTAGTCTGAGCAACTAGCGGCCCAGCCCTGCTGGCTTGAAGTTGGGCCTCACTGGGGACTGGCCCCCTTCCACCCAGGAGCCAGTCTGCCTCCTGCTGATGTCCATGGCATCCAGGCTGCTTGTGCCAAGGGGCATCTGCAGGTCAGCACCAAGTCACCCTCTGTCCCAACCCTCTGGTTTTTCTTCACCCCTGCAAGACACGCATCTGCCCAAGGTGCCGGGACCTGAGTGTGCATACACCCAGCCAGGCTGTGACAGTGCCTGGGCTTGGCCCCAATCCTGCTTCAAGATCAGAGTGGGCACTGGGAGTAGGGAGTGGCCAGCCAGTAGAAGCAGGCACTTCTGAGCTAGCAAGGGAAGGATGGTGCCTTCCTGGATCCACAAGAGCACACAGAGGCCCGGTTCTACAACCCCAACTGGAAGAGCAGGGCTGCTACCTGCTCCCAACTTCTACATGCATCCTGGCTGTGCTCCCTTGCAGCCTGGGCCGGGAGCTCCATATCCTCGCTGGAGCAGGGCCTGTATTCAGGGCATAGGCAACATCGCCAGGAGCTTCCCATATTACCTGGGCTCCCAGGTAGCCCAGAATGGAGTGGATGGTGGGCTGCAGGCCCTGGTCCCAGCCATCAGGAGTGTCAAGTTCAGCAGTCACCCATGGCAGGGCAGAACCCAGGTATGTGGCTCCGCACAGAGCTTCCTCTGGAGGCATAGGAACCAGGCACCCTCGGAGGGGTGGGTGCAGTTGCTGCGCCACTGGCCAGGTCCCAGAAGCAGGCACTGCTCCCACTTCCCATTCCTGGTCCCAGAAGGGTGGCCCCAGCTCCACACCCTAGGCTTGGCTCCTACAGTCCACGTGCGAGTGCGGCACAGCCCCAGGGCCAGCTCTGCCTTGGGGCCGCTCTCTTCCTGACTGTGCTGCTTCCCCATCGGAGGTCAACACAGCCCAGTCCCATTGAAGCAGCCCCCAGGGCTGTGGGGTGGGTGGTCGCCTCCTTCCCGTGACCTCCCTGCAGTGGCCAGCGTGACGGCAGCAGTTGCTCCAGACGGCCCTGGCTGCCATCATTTTGAATATATCAATATGTGTTTTTTGTTTTTGTTTTTGTTTATTTTTGGCTTAAAATATGCTAGATTTCAGGCTTTTTTTTTTGTACAATAACAGTGAGACATCAAACACTTAAAATTGATAGAAAATATAAACGTCTTTCAACCGTGGACAAAAGATGAATCCCATTCCACGTTATTGCTGCGAGGTACCGGCTCTTCGCACGGCTTTCCTCGCACGGCGGTCCTCACACGGCGCACCAGTTGAGGTATTGCTCCTCCCACTTCCTTTGCAGCTTGCCCCATGAGGGGCTTTATCTGCGGGTAGTCTGCTTCTGCAGACCTCTAACGTTCCTCATATGGTTCCTCACACGGTTCCTCACATGGGGCACCAGTTGAGGTATGGCTCTTCACACGGCTGTCCTCACGCTGCGGTCCTCACACGGGGCACCAATTGTAGCGCTCCTCACACTTGAGGGTATCAGCTGCGGGGGTCTGCCCGCAGACCCTGACCCAAACGATGGATGAATAAAACACACACTGACACACAAATGCTCTGCTTTGCAAGTCCTGCTGAGTGTCCGACCTCCTACACACCAAGAGAGGTTTGTCACTGCGGACCTGAGCAGTTCACACTTCAGGCATTTATTTAGTATACAATTAACAACAGAAGCTTTGAGTCAGCACACTTGCAGATAATTTACATGGTTAAGAGAGTAGTTCTACCAATGATTAAAGCTCAGGTATCCATAGTCTAAGGTAAATACCATTAGGGGGCGATCCCTAGTCGACCTCCTCCTGAGAGGGCCATCTGGCTCAAAGGTTAGTTAATGCAGGTAGGGTAAACAGACTTAAGTGGGGGAGCCTCTGTTGTCCCTAGTATTTACCCTATGACCTAATGCTCTAAAGTAAGAACCGGCTGCCTTCAGCGTGTTCAATTATTATAAGCTATGTAACCTTTTGGCCCTCCAAAAGGTGTGTGACTATTCCCTATAACTTTCCCTCATGTTTCCCTTTAATATTTCTGCCACCATCCTGAGTGAATCCCAACATAGCTGCAGCTATAAACACAGCATTGACAGTAAAGAAAACAATGCTATGAACCCTAATAACCACATATTCAAATTTTTCCATAGAAGTTTTCATTTCAGATATTTTGTTTTCTTTCCCTCATATATATGTGAGTAGCTTTTAGGCTATGTCACCAGTATTTTGATTCAGAAAACAGTGGCACTGCACTTACAATTCTTAGACTTAGAAGAAAAATAATACTGTGGGCATTAAAATATTAAGTATTGTCTAGTGACATCACTCAGTTGAAATGGAAGTGTTCAAATGAGTTTATCTGAAATGTACATTTAATGTAAAACATTTGATATACAAATTATATGAAGGGACTTTTATTGATAAATACAGTAATGTCATATGATTTTAATACCTAAGTCCTTTTTAAATTTCAACTATTCTAATTTTAGAAAAATCATCAAGAGCTCTAATTTAAGATGAAGAAATTTTAATTGACTGGAATTAGCATAATTAGAGGTTGAGTCATTGAGCTTGGCATGATCCTGATCTCTACTAGAAAATGAGATAGTTTTGCTTTGAGTATCTCACAATCAACTAAGACAAATAATAAGACAGTTACTCTGATACCAATCTAAGTACAGCCACATGATGCTTCTAAAGATAAACTGAGAATACATGTAATAGATACCTAAGGTTAAGATTGTAGGTGATTGCTCAAAATAATTGTCCTACTATGTTGCAATGAATATGTAATCATTTTTAATTGTGATATTAATTAATTCAGCAAGCTAATAACCTACTGCTACATAATTTTAAATAAGCACTCTCCAGTTGATAACTTGATAACTAGAAAGTGCAATATGTTCCATAAATTCAATGACCATGAAAGATTAATATGTGTGTGTGTGCGCACACATACACACACAAAATGAAGTAACTTTAGACAATGTCTTGGGATGTTTATTGCCTATGCAGAATCCAAAGAAAGGCAATCAAAAACTAATGTTACTGCTAAGGAATAAAAACAGGAATAAAAATATGTATGATACAAGTTCATATGTATTTTATCAAAAATAGCAATATTTACCAAAATTAAAGCTATGTAAATAAAGAGAACTCTGAAGGAATCACTGTCAGAAATTTTTCTCTAATGTACATTTTTCTATTTTTGATTTTCACTTCTTCCCATCAATCAGTTAATGAACATGTGTGTCTATATTTTTATCACTTTATTAGTCGTTGTTAAAAGAACAAATAAAAAGTGCAGAGTACATAACTTGTTTTTCTTTGGGGAGCTTACAAATGAATGCATCAAAATGAACTGTGAGACTACATATTAAATGTTCACTTGTATTGCTCAAATATTACATATCTCAGGAATTCTTATATGTTATTTATTTCAGCTGTAAGAGACAGAGTGCATATTGTATGCTGACACCCCTTTTGTCTCTAGAAAGAGAATGAGAGGAGCATTTTAATTTAGAATTTAAAAAAATTAACGTGGTCTAAACAAACTGCTTTATATGTGAAAAGACAGGGACTGAGAAGATGTGGGAGGAATTACTAGAATCAGAACAATAACTACGTTAAAATAATATATATACATAAAATATTAAATTCTAAGAGAGGAATCTATTTAAAATAATTGTAAAGAATTTGTGCGTGTGTGTGTGGGGGGGGGGAGAGGGTGAGAGAGAGAGACAAAGAGACTGAGCATACTATGTTTTACATAGGGTCTACCACAAGACTACTGCATGAAAAGTGAGAAAAAGAAATTTATATTTCATTTCTTCCATTTATTTACCTTCTATAGGGAAATAAAATTTATCAATAATAGAAACCAGCATTTGTCTGCTAGATCATTTTTAACAAATATAGAATTATGTGTAATTTATTGAACAATTTAAACCAAAAATTACTAACTTTATGAATCCTACATGTTAGTATGCTCTGGAATTCTAATTTTTCAAAGTGAAAAAAACATGTGAGATACTCTGTCAAAGAAAGTGGAAAGTATCTTACATTTAAAAAATCTCAACCATGACCTCTAAGAAGTACCATATTTATGCAAATATAAGGTTTTATAACTTCAACCAAAAGTTATGGAGGTTATCCTTGAATTATTTTAAGGAATTTAGTCATGGCCAGATTCACTTTTTCAAAGACAAGTTTAGTTACTATGGCTTATAAGTTAACATACCTGGTTATATTGGGAAAATTAGAAGATTACTGTAATGATATTAATCAAAATTGTGATGACTTATCTAAACAAACTGACAAAAGACTCATAAAGGAAAAGACGGAAATAAGAATGAATAATTGGAAATTCATTTTATTACCAGTATTCATGTTACCTTGATAATAGAAATTCACTCATTAATTTAGATCTTCTTAGTATCTTTACAGTTTTATATTTTCTCCATATTTCACATGAAGCTATATTTGTTTTTATTTTAATAGTTTTGTAGATTATCAATATTTTAAATATAATCTACTTTTTGTTGGCAGTGTGAAAATACAATTTCTTTTTGGTATGTAGTTCTTTATACAACAAACTTGCTGAAGCGTCTTAGTCATCTAATAATTGGTCAGTACAATCTTTTTAGCTTTCCAATGGTAGCATCTTCAAATGATAAAATTTTATTTTTTCATTCCAATTTATGTGCATTATAATTTGTTTCCTTCTCTTATTTTAGCAGCAGAGACCTTTCACTATTTTAAATATAAGCAGCAGTTAGTATATATCTTTATCCTGACTTTATAGAGGATTCATTTAAAGGATTATCATTAGGTTCATTATAGATTCTGATAGATAACCTGAATAAGTTTAAATTACATTAAAATATTCCTTTCTGTTCCTAATTTGTTAGATATTTTTATAAAATACTGCCAGATTTTATTGACTTCTTTCAGCTGTCAAGGTAGTTATATGGTTTTATTCCATTAAGATATTAATGGAAAAAAATACATTAATAAGGTTTCTTTTTACTTTTAAACAAAACTTTCATTCCAGAAATAAAGTAACTTGGTTTTAATATGTTTCATCATTTACATTTTCTAAATTCTGTTTCCCAGTATTTTATTTTTTGTTTTTTTTTGCATTTGTATTTATTGAGATTGGCCTGTATGTATTTTTTCTGAGATTGTTGGTATCTGGTTTTGATACTAAGGTTGTATCAGCTCCACAGAATAAACTGGGATGTACTCTCTGATTCCTTCTTCTCTGAAAGAGTTTATAAAAAAATGAAAATATTTCAAACAGTTGTAAAACTTTTGAATAGCAACAAAAACATTAAAGAAATATTTAAAAATTAGAATTTTTACCTTAAACCACCTAGGTTTGGCAATTTCTTTTTGGGATGAATTGTCATCGCAGATGTAATTCTCTTAAAGATTAAAGTGCATTTCTCTATTTCTTCTTGAATCAGTTATTAGGCATAATTTCCTTTTGATTTATTCATTTCTATTATTTTTTATGTTTACTGGCATGAAATTGTCTATAAATTTCTCTCATCTGTGTTTAAATTTCTGCAATTTGTGGCAGTCTCTTCTATTCCTAATACTGTTTTTCTCTTCTATTTGTTTTACAGCCAAGCTTTCCAGAGATATTTATAATCTATTAAACTGCTCCAAGTAAAAACTTTTATTTCTCTGATCCTATCTAGTGAATCCTTCTTGTTTGTTTTATTTAATTCTCATCCATTTAGTAACTCCTTTCTTCTACTTGGTTTTGGTTTTTTCTTGTTGGTTTTACTGGGGCTTCACTCATCATCTTTTGAGTATTATTTTTTCTAAAGTAAATATAAAAGGCCATACATTTTGCTTCATATGCTACTTAGTACTACTTTAGCTGATTTCTACAAATTTGATATGTAGTGACTTTCGTTATTTTTCAGTGATAATTGCTTTTTTTTTTTTTACCACCATTGATTCTTTTTTGAATCATACATGACATAAAAATGGGATTTTTATTTTTCAAATGCTGATATTTTATGTTAACTTTTTGTTTGAAACATTACATTGTAGTCAGAAAATGAGACCTATGTGATTTCAACTTTTTAAAATACGTAATGGCTTTATGCAAACCTAAGAGAATATATGATCTTGATTGCTTGGATATAGGGTTCTGTGTAATTCCATCTAAGTCTTCCATAGCCTTATACGTTTTGTTCTTCTTAGTCTCTCAACAACTCAGAAATGTATGTTGCATCCTCCACAGATATGATGGTTTATTAAATTTTTCTGGGATGTTTAGTAGTGTTTCTTAACATTTTAAGAAAAAATTTTAATAGCTTATAAATTTTAATAGACTAGTTTTTAGAGCTGTTTTATGTTTACAGCAAAATTGAAAGGAAGGTACAGAGGTTTCACATATGTGCTCTTCCCCTACACATATATGGCATCCCCCATTATCAACATACCCCACCAGACTCATACATTGGTTACAATTGATAACCTTACATGGACACATCATTGCTATCCAAAGACCATAGGTTACATTATACCTCACTTTTGGGATTCCACATTGTATTGGATTGAGCAAATTTATAATGATCTACCTACAACTGTAGTATCATATGATATGGTTTTATTGCCCTAAAAAATCCTCTGTGTTCTGCCCCTTCATCCATCCCTTCCCCTTATCCCTTGGCAATCACTGACCTTTTTACCATCTCCATAGTTTTGCCTTTTCCAGAATATGATATAATTGGAATAATATAGTATATAGTCTTTTCAGATTGGCTTCTTTTACTTATTAATATATGTTTAAGTTTTCTACATTTTTAAAGGCTTGTTAGCTGATTTATTTTAAGCACTGATTGATATTCCATTGTCTAGATGTACCATAATTTATTAATTCACCTACTGAAGGATATGTTGTTTGCCTGCAAGTTTTGGCAATTACAAATAAAGTCGCAATAAACATCTGTGTACTGGTTTTTTAGTGGACATATTTTCAACTACTTTAGGTAAATAATCATATAGTAAATATGGGTAAATAATGAGTAAATAATCATATAGAGCTAGACTGCTAGATCATGTGGTAAGCATATTTCTAGTTTTATAAGTAACTGTCTTTCAAAATGTCTGTACAGTTTTTCATTTCCACCAGCAATGAACTCAAGTTCTTATTGCTTTTCATCCTCTTAAGCATTAGGTGTTGCCAGTGTTCTAGATTTTGGCCATTCTAATGGCTGTTTAGTGATATTTGCATTTCCATGATGACAAATATCTTTTCCTATGCTTATTTCCCATCTGTATATCCTATTTGGTGAGGTATATGTTAAGGTCTTTGGCCCATTTTTCATCAAGTTGTTTTCTTATTCTTGAGTTTTAGGAATTCTTTGTATGTTTTATATAATAGTCCTTTATCAGCTATATTTTTTGAAAATATATTTTTTCCCATTCCATGGTTTGTCTTTTCATTCTCTTGACAGTGTTTTTAATAGGATAGAAACTTTTAATTCTAAAGAAGTCTAGCTTATTAATTATTTCTTTCAGGGACCATGCCTTTGGTGTGGTCATATCCAAAAAATGTTGCCATACTCAAGGTCATTTAGATTTTCTCCTATGTTATCTTCTAGGAGTTCTATAGTTTTGCCTTTTACCTTTAGATCCGTGATTCATTTCTGTTAAGTTTGGTGAAAGGTGTAGTAATGTCTGTGTCTAGTAGCCTACAATTTTAGAATGATCATAGTTTTCAAGTGAGTTGAAATATACATATATCACTATTCAATGACCTGCTTTTCCATCGAAATTGTGGGTGTTCTTATTTTACCTGATGTTAATATGGCTAACATAATTTTTGTTTGATTAGTATTTTGCAAGTATACTAACATTCTTTAAATTTTAGTCTGTTTTTATGTTGCTGGTGTTTTACTCTAAAATACTTTTATTGTATTTTTTAATGTAATATTCTATATTTTAGGTGGTACAATTAAATACTTTTAAATATTTTTCAATTACATATACGTTTGCATTTATTTCTACCATTTTGTTTTATACTTTCTATTTGTTCTTATTTTATTAAATTTGTTTCCATCCTCCTCCTCTTTCTCCTTTATTTCTTTTTTATTTCTTATTTTTTTTGAATTGATTTTTCTCTATTCTTGTTTCTACCTGTACTTGTTTGGAAGTTATATGGTTTCTTATTTTATTTTATTTTATTTTTTTTGTTTTGGTAGCTTCTCTCAAAATTGTCCACATACAATTAACAAAGTTGAGAAATAATCAATGTACACGTTTACCTATGTAACAAACCTGCACATCCTGCGCATGTACCCTGGAACTTAAAGTAAAAGTTGAAGAAAAATAAATAAATAAAAATAATCAAACTCTTTAATTTTTGCTTCCGAATAATAGAAGACAATTAGAATTTGTCTTAATAGCCTACATATCCCTACAATTAGCATTTTGGTGCACACAATTTGAATTTCACAGATATTTTCTCATAGTCCTAGAAATACGCTATTCTATTACCTTCTGGCCTCTGTTGTTCAATAGTCAGCACTATGTTGTGAGTGACTGCTATGGTCTGAATATTTGTGATGATTTCTATTGCAAGCAACACTCCCAAAAATGTGCCCATGAGACCAGACTCCATTAGTGTTCAGCCGGAGCAATATTGGGAAAAGAAAAGATACAGCTTCATGTTAAGGAAGTTCTAGTAATTATGAAGCCATGCTTGACTTCACTCTCAGCTCATAAACACTCCTCATTTTCAGACAGTGTCAGAGAAGGATAACATCGGTTCCTGCATGTTTCTGACAATCAGTTTGCATGATATCTGTGCCCCACTTACATCACCTTGTTAGATAGCTGCTAAAGATTATAACATGAAGCCTAACAAACCAAAACCATAGCTTAACTCAGAAATTCATGGTATAGTTTTATTTGAAAAGCAAATACATTCTTAATAAAATATAGGCCACAATTTCTAGAGGATATACAGGGTCCACAGTAAGAACTTCTACATCTGAGGCACTGTGATGGTTTCAAAATTCCTGAGAGTAAATTTAGTAAGAACAAATATGAACAGCGTAGGGAATAATAGAGTCTGTGGATGTTTATGTTATGTGAGTTTTTGAGTTGAAGTGTTATCAGAAAAGAGGAAAGATAGTAAGAAAACCAGAGAAGGTGAAGGATGCACACATACACTGAAATTTTATTTGTACATGTAGGTATATAGTAGTAGTAGGAATGGAGTTTCCTAGGACAATGGAATGAAAAAACCAAATGTGATTTCTAAGAACTGATCTCTAAAGAAGAGTAGCTGTAGTACAGTTGAGGAGGAAGCCAGTCACAATGACCTTCTCATAGGAATACAGTCACTACTGTCATGAACAACGTTCTTTGTGAGCATGAACACATCTGGTTCATTAAAAGTTCTACTAAATAGCCTATTTTGCCCCATAACCCACTGCTCAGAAGCCATCTTCATTGTTCTAGCTTATTTTGTTACTTAATGAGAAAGTGAATGCAAAAATAATAATTACAAAAGCCTATACTTGCATAATACTGACCATCCATGATAGTACTAAGTGCTTCACAAGCATTATCTTTGAAAATGTGCACACCATCTCTGTGTATTAGGTGCAGTTTTATCCCCATTAATATATAATAAAACTGAAAGAGATATTAGGTAACTTTCTCAATGTCTGAAAGAACTGGGATTTGAAACTAGACATTTCTACTTTGCTATAAAAATCCTACCTTATCTGGACCCCAAATCTATACTTTACAAATTAGAAAATTGACACTGGAGTTGTTAAAAGGTATTTCATGGGCTATATTGATAACAAAATAGCAGAGACCAGGTTAGAAAGTATCTTGAATTTTGACTTTCAACCCTAAACCTCTAATGCAATTGGCAAAAGAAGCAGTATCAACTAGAAAGTTAAGGAGATTTAAAAATAAAGTTGTGACAAAATAAAACATGGGCATAGCCTGGAAAGTAAGACACAAAAACATGGTGCTTCAGGCAGTGGGTGAGTTGCAATACAGCATTCTATACTTTCTCTACTTTACCCCTTATGGATTTTCAGTATATTCAACCTGTCCATGAAGTTACAGCTCTTCCGGAAAGATTAAAAATGGACCAGCTACATTAGAAGTCTGAATCACTATTCTGTTTATTTACTGGTTAAAGTTTATTATTTTATGAGCATTATGATAGGCACAGGGTGTATATTAAACCACCTATGTCAGTTCAACATTGTGTAGCCAGGTGACACAAAATTAACTCTAGATTCACCTCTTTGTTTCTTTAAAAATATACAAAAACCTAAAAGTTCTCATGTATCTTAAGTTATTTAATGTAAACTTGGAAAGCTCAACAGCTGTAATACATAATATCACCTTAATTTTATTCAAACTGAAATAAATCATTACATCTTTCAAAATAATTTTATTTCCTCTGGGTAAATAAAAGTAGTCATTTATTTTGTTTTTTAAATAATCATAAAACAACCATTTTAGACTAGTCACTCTTTGATAAGTTTACCTCATCTAGCTAGGAAAGCCAAAATTCTCAAAAGATTTAATACAACTTTTAAGAAGTAAATGAAGCTAATCATCTCCAAAGGCAATTTGAGGAAAATCTAGAAGGCAGATGGATAAAAGGCAGCAGGAGTCTCTTGTTCAGTGGTAAAATAATAATTTCTAAATATGTTTTTAAAAATTGATTTGGTGGTATTTTGATTCATTTGATGTATGTACAAATAACTGCATTCAATCTAACACATAAACCATTCTTCGTTTGTTAAAAATTACATGAAGCAATGTATTCAGTAGGGACACTTGCCTAGCTGCACACTTTGATATACTTTGGCTGTGTTTCCCCAAAATCTCATCCTGAACTGTAGTTCCCATAATCCTCACGTATTGTGGGAGGGATCTGGTGGGAAGTGATCATGTCATGGGGGTGGTTTCTCCCATGCTGTTATTGTGATGGTGAGTGAGTTCTCATGAGATTTGATGGGTTTATAAGCATCTGGCATTTCCCCTGCTTGCACTTCTCTCTTTTGCTGCCCATGAAGAAGGATGTGTTTGCTTCCCCTTATGTCATAATTGTTAAGTTTCCTATGGCCACGTCAGCCATGTGGAACTGTGAGTCAATTAAACCTATTTCCTTTATAAATTACCCAGTCTTCAGTATTTCTTCATAGCAGCATGAAAATGGAATAATAC
The DNA here is from genome assembly GCF_000951035.1 of Colobus angolensis palliatus. NCBI lineage: Eukaryota > Metazoa > Chordata > Mammalia > Primates > Cercopithecidae > Colobus > Colobus angolensis. The sequence continues at coordinate 750,394 of NW_012120710.1, read as the reverse complement.
AGTACATTGGTACCAGGTAGTGGGGCACTGCTATAAGGATGCCCAAAAATGCTGAAGTGACTTTGGAACTAGGTAACAGGCAAAGATCAGAACAACTTTATCAGGCTGAGAATGGATGAGGATCAGAGATGTGGCCAGTATCTCCAAAGGTGAAGAGTTCACAGAGAAGGAGATAATGGGGTCAAGGTTGGAGATATTAAAGCACAAATTACATGTTAATAAAAATATAATTTTTACGTTTTACTGAAGCCACCTAAGAGATCTCAGTGTAAAACACACTCTTTTAAGAGAGCTTTTGTTGTTTCTTTTTCATGAAATGGAAACCACAGGCAGATGTATGGGCAGTGGAGGCAGCTGCTCACCTTTCCTAAGGCTACAAAAAGAATAAAAGGGCCATCTGTGTCTCCCCTTGCTTCTTTCCAACCTTGGCATAAAAAGGAGAGGTAGTCTTGCAACTCAATCCCTTTTATGGTAAAAAAGAAGCAGGTGAGCCTCCCTGTATTTTTGTAAGTTAGAGTGTGCGTGTTGGTCTGATTCCTGAGGAAGTAGAAACTCTCTTATCCTCTTTTATTCTGCTGAGAAAAGGATTGTGAGTGTATGTGTGCTGTAGGTAGAATTGGGTGTGTATAAGTGGGGAAAAAACATACGTATAAATGAGCATAAGGTAATTAGCTTTGTTATTTCCTTCTCCAGTGGCAAGATACAGGCCAGAAGTAAATAGAAAAATTATAGCCCTCAAACAGGTGTTCTTTCATTGGCAGCTAAGAAAGTAAGCACTCATATAATTCCCAAGATTACTACAATTTTGGCACTGAGACATTCATTGTCTAGTGTTCTATAGACTTATTTTTATTAACAATGAGAAAGAAAGGAAAAAATACATACCTATCTGCTTAGCCCCAAGAATCTTGTCTTGCCTAACCAGATAGATCTCCCTTTCTGGAGAAAGAAGTGAATATATTGGTTGGTGGCAGTTGTGTATGAGAATTTAATTTTGTGCTCATTTTGGTTTCAATTGTGTTCACACAACAAGCAACAAGTAAGTTGGAGAATCTTGATTTGAACTCAAGTCTTTTCTTTCTGATACTAGAGTTCATGATCTCACCACTGTACTACATTTCTATTGAAAGTTGATTAGTTGATTTGGGGACAGATAAATAATTAGAGATGAAACAATTGTGATAACAATTACATGATTATATTTATCAAGTACAATTGGCTCAATAAAATTAATCCATTTTCTTTTTTTTTTTTTTTTTTGAGACGGAGTCTCGCTCTGTCGCCCAGGCTGGAGTGCAGTGGCCTGATCTCAGCTCACTGCAAGCTCTGCCTCCTGGGTTTATGCCATTCTCCTGCCTCAGCCTCCCGAGTAGCTGGGACTACAGACGCCCGCCACCTCGCCCGGCTAGTTTTTTGTATTTTTTTAGTAGAGACGGGGTTTCACCGTGTTAGCCAGGATGGTCTCGATCTCCTGACCTCGTGATCCGCTCGTCTCGGCCTCCCAAAGTGCTGGGATTACAGGCTTGAGCCACTGCGCCTGGCCAATTAATCCGTTTTCTATACCTAGGACTGAAAATTCCTATTATATGTCACATAACTCTATGATTATTAACATATACGTAAAAGCCTTTCATTCAGAAATACCTTTACTGAGCACATTCTAAAGGCTAGGATCAGTGTTAGTCTATAGTACCAGCGTTACAGAAAAGGGGTCCCAATCCAGACCCCAAGAGAGGGTTCTTGGATCTCATACAACAAAGAATTCAGAGCTAGTCCACAGCACAAAGAAAAGAAAGTTTATTAATAAAGAAAAGGAGGCTGGGCTTTGGTGGCTCACACCTGTAATCCCAGCACTTTGGGAGGCCAAGGCAGGTGGATCACTTGAGGTCAGGAGTTTAAGACCAGTCTGGCCAACATGGTGAAACCCCATCTCTACTAGAAACACAAAAAATTATCCAAGCGTGGTGGAGCATGCTTGTAATCCCTGTTACTTGGGAGGATGAGGCAGGAGAATCGCTTGAACCCAGGAGGCAGAGTTTGCAGTGAGCTAAGATCATACCACTGCACTCCAGCCTGATGACCAAAAAAAAAAAAAAAAGTTTTTTTTTTGTTTTTAAAGTGAAGGAATAAAAGAATGGCTACTCCAAAGTCAGAGCAGCCCTGGGGGCTGCTGGTTGCCCATTTTTCATTTTTATAGTTATTTCTTGATGATATGCTAAACAAGGGGTAGATTATTCATGCCTTACCTTTTCAGAAGATATAGGGTAACATCCTGACATTGCCACAGCGTTTGTAAACTGTCATGGCACTAGTAGGAACATAGCAGTGAGGATAACCAGAGGTCATTCTCGTCACCTTCTTGGCTTTGGTGAGTTTTAACTGGCTTCTTTACTGCAACCTGTTTTATTAGCAAGGTCTTTATGAACTGTACCTTGTGCCAACCTCCTATCTCATCCTATAAGTTAGAATGCCTTAACTGTCTGGGAATGCAGCCTGGTAGGTCTCAGTTTCATTGTACCTAGCTCTTATTTAAAAGGCATGCTCCAGTTCACATGCCTCTGACATTTACCCCCTCCCCTTCATAGGAGAACCCTTTATCCTAAGAGAGCAGAGGGATGAAGATCCATCTTCTGTAACTTTTTCTGCTGAATAAAGGTGATGATATTCTTGCCTAACCATGAGGGTCTCTTGTGTTTAGAATAGAGAGAAGCTCAGTCAGAAAGTGTTGGTATGGCTAGTGCCATATATAACTCCGAGTTCTGACAAAAGATGGTATCTGGAAGACTAATAAGTATTCAATATAATAAAACATTCAGTAAGCTTGTCCTGAATACCTATGCAAAGAGCAAAACAGCAATATATTCCACAACAGTAAAGCAAAATAAGTAAAATTATCCCAAGTAAACTAAATCACAGGGCTTTCCATGAAATGGGCAACTGTTGGAACCAAGCTGATATGGGGTTGCTAGGCGATTCCAGTATATGCCCAGGATAAGAATACTGATGCAGATTTTTCATTACCCATCCCTCTTGTTTATTCTGAGCAGCAGTTAGAGATCACTGGTTTGTTCACAGGAATACTCAGGATTACCATAAATTGCAGAAATATAAAAACAACTGAGGAGACTAGAGTCTAAGAGCAAATATAAATAGTTCTTGAAATGTAATATTTCTCTCTCTAGTTTCCCATTTTTACTAAAGACAAATCATGGTGAGACTGATTTGCCTTATTATACTTTGCCTGATTGTTTGTATAAAGTTCAGCAAGAATAATTATTTTTCACATAGGCTTTTTAAAATTGGTTTTGATGAAACCCTGTTCTATAGAAAAAAATCTGAGATAAAACATTTTTGAAGTTGAACCCTGCTATTTTTACCCTCAAATACCTAAGAGTTGGGTAAATTCCTCTTCCCTTGGGTCCCCAAGATAACTTGGGGTTCCTGGAACTGTTCAAAAGTGAGATTCTTGGTTGGGCATGGTGGCTCATGCCTGTAATCCCAGTACTTTGGTAGGCCAAAGTGGGTGGATCACCTGAGGTCAGGCGTTCATGACCAGCCTGCCCAACATGGTAAAACCCCATCTCTATTAAAAATACAAAAAAATTAGCTGGGCATGGTGGTATACGCTTATCATTGCAGCTACTCGGGAGGCAGGAGAATTGCTTGGACCTGGGAGGTGGGGGTTGTAGTGAGCTGAGATTGCACCATTGCACTCCAGCCTGGGTGACAAGAGTGAAACTCCATTTCAAAAAAAAAATAAAAATAAAAGGAAAAAAAAGTGACATTCTTCACTTACCACAGGTCGGAAACCCTGTACAGGGACTGTATAGGCAAGGTATGAGGTCAGTTCCCCAAAGGGCTTTTATTGACTTTACAACTCAAGTTTGATTCCTTAAAGGAAAGCACACCATTCCAGTCAAAGCCTTGGTAAAATGATCAATTTCTCTGTATCTTGTTTAAAAACAAACAAACAAAAAAAAAAAACAAAACAGATTCTTATTGCACTTACGCAAATAATTATAGTGTCATAAATTAAGATACTCACAAACAGTTACCAAATTCTGGAGAAATCAGGTAGAGAGAAACAAATATACTCCAAATTTGGTTTACAGAAGTACACTTTACTCAATTCTACAAGCTGTAAATAGCTCAAAACTGTCCTTGACTCTGAAGAAACAAAGCAAAGGATCAGCAACATTTTAAGCAAAAAAAGTTAAAAACTTTATTTCAGTTTTCTATTGGTTCAATTAATTCAGTTTACTCTTATTCTGCTTGATATTCATGAACATTTCAGCTTTCTTTGAGTATTGAAAGTTTCCCCTCTATTTTAATGTCATAATCAGAAACCTGCATTCAAGAACACCTGCTAGAGTTTCATAGCTGATTATAAACCCACCCTCTAAAGAGGGTTAAAACAACAATTGTTTGTAGATGACAAAACATCTTAGGACAGTCACTATTAAAGTCACAATTGATAAGGAAATTTGGTTACTTCTGTGGCATATAACAATTTTACATAACAATTACAACTATTAATAATATACCCTAAATCATATTAGAATTATAGGAATTTCCCCTTATTATGGAACAATACCAATAACATATTTATACAAACATAGTCCAAACAAAGCCAAGCATCATTTCATATTTGACAATGCTTCTTGTATGATTTTTATGACAAATAAGCCAAATTTCACTGTTCTATTAGTGCATTATTTATGTCAAACTCAATTCTTAATAGAACTTTATAGATAAATCTGTCCAATCTTAATCAGCCTTACCATAAGGTAATATTCTCATAAACTTTTTATAAACCTTTAAAATATTTGTTAAAGAGCAGATCATAAGCAGATTTTTCTCTCAGAAAAACCTGTTATGCTTTTATTTTAATGTTCAGTTTACAGAAAAACTGAACAATACCCTTTTAACTTTAGCCAATATATTCACAGAAAGAGTTTCTTTTACAATTAATTTTTTTATAAACCTTCCACAACGTATGCAAACCTTTAGCTTTATTCTATTTAACCTAAAACCATCCTTTAACCCTTTAATTTAGGCAGGATATCCACATTCCCATGCCTTCTTATAATCTTTTACCAAAAACACACTTCACAGTTCCTTGCATGCAGAACTGTTTCTTTGGTAGTCTTAATTACATGTTACACTGTGAGCTCTTAGTGACTTTTACATTTAGTGATAAGTTGTTAAGTTCAGGATTTTAATTACCTACTAGGTATGGAGCCTAGGACAGCATACAGAAGTACAGATAAAACCTCCTCTTTCTAGTGTTTAACTCCATGTGTCCCAGGCCTTACCTAGCTGTAAAGCAGGCAGGTTCTACAATTAAGAGTCATAGTGGCATTTAATTAAACATTTAGGAGGCTTAATCACCTTTAAATTGTACCACATTTCTTGCATAAATTCCCTTTTTTTAAAACAACCAGTTATTTTACTTTAAGACAAGAATGTGCCATACAAGATCCTTTCTTATATAAAATCTCTTTACTGTACAAATCTCTTTGCATAACTAGGAGGCATGGCTAATTCCCTATGTCCCCAAGCCTTATCTAGAATATAATGGTCTGAAATAAATTGAACAATTTTCAAGAGTCAAAGAAGCAGTTTATGACTTTAAAGCATTTAGCAAACCTGTTATCTGAACTGCCTAATTTAAACCAAAAGTTTACATTTTTGAAGATACTTCTATTTTACCAATAATCTTTAAAGGTATCATTATTTCCCAAATATTAATTAAGTCACATGGACTAAATAAAAGGCATTACACTTTTTACTTTTCTGACAAAATATTTGATTTAGGCTTTTATTATGAAACCAATTAAAGCTTGTTCATATGTAAACATCACACACACAATACATAGAAGACAAAGGATCATCCCCTAAGCCAGGAATTGAACCCTGAACCAGAGGAACACCACATACACTTTACACACACACACGTGCGCACACACACACACAGACACACACACACACACACACACATACAGGCCAGAAGTCTGTCTGGTAAGAAATTCTTACCCTTTGACCAGCATACCAAGCTTCAGGGTTCCCTTTCTCTGACTCTTCTGGGGTCCTACTGACCCTACTTACCCTTCTGGCTGCACCACAGCCCTGGGGACCGAGTCACAACACAAAGGAAAATTATCTCTTTCCTTTCTGGCCAGAATAAGATACCTGTGACAAAACATATACATTAGCCACTCTTTTTAGCACCCAATATCAAGTTGGCAAGGCTCAAATTTGGCCCCAGTTGGGTCCCCATCATTATTAATCCAACCTCTGACCAGGAACTTCAACATGTGATCTCTGGGAAAGAAGGTTACCCTGAGTAGTAGAAAAGAAAAAAAAGGGAAAGGAGAGAGAGTAAAGCTTTGTCTTGGCAGGGTGGTGTAGGTGAAGCACTCAGGGAGGCCAGAGAAAGGCCTACCCGTTGCAGTGACACTTAAATTTCAGCCGACTGCTTGTTGATCACAGAGGGATCTTTTCCAGCAGTCCCATCAGCTCTCAAGTTTTCCCTTTTAGGGATGCAAAAGTTCCCCATGTCCCACGATCCTGTCCATGCTTAATCCTGTCACTCATAGCCGTCAGCAAAAAGCGCAAGGCAGATCAATCCAGAGAGAACAGCAGTTAACATCCCAGAGTGCCAAACCCACTCTCAGCTGAAACAGACTTTACAGAGAGGATGTTTACAGAGAGAGGCCTCTAACCACTGAAATTTTTGAAGGGACTCTAACCCTCCTAAGTTGGGCCTCTAACCCAAGATCGGTGAAGCCTCCTTACCTTTTACTGAGACGAGCCTTTGGAGACATTCTCACTCCCTTAAGTTGGGCCTTTAACTCAGTCCCATCTTTTACCCGGGTACATGCACCCCGCTTACCCAAAGTGATTTAATCAGTGCTGCAGTCTATTTCCTTTGGGTCAGAGTCTCCTCAGTATTGTCCCTTCAAAGCTTGCCAGAAAGATGTTACTAGATCCCACCAGGTACTCAAAGTTAGCCTTTGGGTCAGGGGTTTCCTTAGCATCATCCTTTCCAAAGATGTTACAGGATAGGGGTCCCGATCCAGACCCTGAGAAATGGTTCTTAGATCTCATACAAGAAAGAATTCAGGGCAAGTCCATAGAGTAAAGTGAAATGAAGTTTATTAGGAGAGTAAAGGAATAAAAGAGTAGCTACTCCATAGGCAGAGCAGCCCCGAGGGCTGCTGGTTGCCCATTTTTATGGTTATTTCTTGATGATATGCTAAACAAGGGGTGAATTATTCCTGCCTACTCTTTTTAGACCAGATAGGGTAACTTCCTGACATTGCTACGGCATTTGTAAACTGTCATGGTGCGGGTGGGAGCACGGCAGTGAGGATGACCAGAAGTCACTCTCATCACCATCTTGGTTTTGGTGGGTTTTAGTCAGCTTCTTTATTTCATGCTGTTTTGTTAGCAAGGTCTTTATGACCTGTGTCTTGTGCCAACCTCCTGTCTTATCCTGTAAGTTAGAATGCCTCAACTGTCTGGGAATGCAGCCCAGTAGATCTCAGCCTTATTTTACCTAGTTCCTATTTAAGATGGAGTAGTTCTAGTTCACAAGCCTCTGACACCAGCACTTATGATTGTGCATATTGTGCACTTCACAGTTCCAGGAAGTAAATTTCATATCACAGCACACAGCATGGTGTCCCTAAGTGGGATCTTGAAAACAGTCAATTTATGAAGAGGAAAAAGTCAGAGGTGTTGCCATGAAAGGACACTGAGCTAGTGTTGAGCAAATAGATTCCTTTTCTTCTGAACATATCTAAAGAAGGAAGATCCAAATTCTATGAGCCTACTTTTGAATATTTCACTTATTTTCTAATGTCAAAATTTTGTTTATTCTGGATATTACTTTATCTAACAATGTCCCTTTATTGTTACCATCCTTCTTCCTCATTAAAGATAAGTCAGGGCATACAAGGAGATCAATATTCAGATGAGAGACTTCAATTGTGCAAAAGAAAATGAGAAAAAGCATTCTGGTGACACCTGTCAGTGGAACACACCTTCAGAGAGAAAAGTAGATTCATCTTCATTCTAATCCCTGACTTCTCAGGTGGATGAGCTATGATGAAACAAGGGAGGTCAAGGATGTGAATCTTACCATTGTTTCTATCACAAGAGAAAAATGATAACCCTGTGGACAGGAACTTATATGGATGCAAATAACTGCATTAAAAAATGTCTGCTTCTTTGAACTCACACATTCAGAAGAGGGGTAACTGGAAAAAAAATGCATGTAGAATTTGCCGGTAAATGAACCAATACATTTGGAAAATTTACACATTCTAATATTAAAATGCATGTCTCTAGATGAGAAAAGTAAAACAAATGTCCTCAAATTATAAAGTAAACTAGGAAAAACATTCTTTCTCATTTTTAGTCAACTCTAAATAGATTTTTTTTTTTTTTAATTCCTAGAAATTTAGTGATGTTGAAAGAATCCAGACTTCTTAAATACTTCTGTGTAGACTGGATGATATGCATCCAGGACCAACTATAGAGAAAGAAATGTATTCACTGTGAATCTTTAAATCTTTAAAAAATCTCTTCTGTCTGTATCATTTTATTTGTTAAGCCTACATGACTTAGAAGTCACAAGTAGTTTTCTGAGCCTGACTTTTTACCTAATACTGATAAGATCTTAACCAAATCCCTTAGAATCTCAGAATATGTTTCCTCATAGGTAATATTTGAGCTATTAACAGATTGAGAATGCCATCAATAAATTATTATTTATAAGTTGAGGGACAAACTCAATGCCTTTTTTTCCTAATGTAGGAAGCTGGTAAATTTGGTAACTGAATGAACAAATACGTGAAAGAATGATTCATGAATGAATTAACCATAGAAATCTTTGAAGCAAGAGTGATTTTTTTATTTGTGCTTCTAAGTATGGTCCTCAAACTGGTAGCTTACCATCATTTGGGAGCAAGTTGGAATTGCAAATTTTCAGACTCCTCCCTAGACCAACTGAATCAAAAACACTGAGTATCGGGGGGAAGCAGAATTTGTACTTTATCAAGACTTTCAAGGTGATTCTGAAGCATTCTAAAATTTAAGAATCTCTTCTCTAGGTTGCTTTTCAATACTGATTTGGAGTTTAATTAGTTAATTAATAACGTGGTTTCCAGGTAACCTATGTACATTTAAGTAGAATTGTTATGTGACTAATACCTTATGTCAAAGTTTGCAAACTGCACCTCGTCATGTGCCATACAAAAGTGTTTGTCTGGTGCATGTGCTTGGTTATCAATACTTAAACACTTACTGTATGCACACTTCTCATGGAGAATCTAAATCTTTAAAATGTTGCCTTGTTGTTCTTCATGACAAGAATATATTGGACATGCCCGGGCGCGGTGGCTCACTCCTGTAATCCCAACACTTTGGGAGGCGGAGGCGGGCGGATCATGAGGTCAGGAGATCAAGATCTTCCTGGCTAACATGATGTGAAACCCCGTCTCTACTAAAAATACAAAAAAAATAGCGGGGCATAGTGGTGGGCGCCTGTAGTCCCAGCTACTCGGGAGGCTGAGGCAGGAGAAT
>NW_012120710.1:702720-740753 GCF_000951035.1 Colobus angolensis palliatus | reverse complement strand
GAGGCAGAGCTTGCAGTGAGCCGAGATGGCGCCACCGCACTCCAGGCTGGGCGACAGAGTGAGACTCCGTCTCAAAAAAAAAAAAAAAAAAAAAAGGTACAAACCTGCACGTTGTACATCATATGTACCCTAGAACATAAAGTAAAATTTAAAAAAAGAAAGAAAGAAAATAATAATAATATAAAAAGAATATGCTGGACTTTAGCCTCTACCATGTTATTCTCCCAAAATGGAGACCATATATCAGTTTATTGTTTTATTGTTTTGCTTGAGCTATTACTTTTCTTAATCTCAAATTGCTTCATGAATATTCCATGAATGTATGGGTAACCCATCCTCCCAGTTTGTTTGAGGCCCAGTTTACATCTTTTGTCACCACATAATTATTTGTAGCCTCTTCTTTATTCCCCAAAATATCTTGGTTCGGATGATAACTGATGGGTCACCCTATTCATAGGCATGTGTTTTTGCAACTCCAGACTTAATGTCAGCCCTGTTCAAAGTTAATATTGAAGATATTCTCTCTAATTAGAGATGAAAGTAAATGTGACTGTAGGCACCAAGAAAGGAAAGAAGAAAAGTTAAGGGACATAGCTCAAATGACCTGTTCAAGAATAATATTTTTTGAAACATTGTATCTTTTCTTTAAATCTATGTAATATTTCCTTCTGTATTATTATATTTACTCTAAAATTAAAAGACCAGCTTTAAAATGAGAAACATAAAGGGAAATATGTCTTTAAACTGTTTCATTCAGTTAAGGAAATGCCTTTGCACTAAGTATATTTTAAAAATTTGGCATGAATTGAAGAATAATAAACATCAGATTAAACTCCCAATCAATTTCACTTCCTTTCTTTGTCAGCACAATATCTTGAGAACCCTGGCTTTTGTGAATATATGGATTAAAAATGCAATATTGTTTTCACTGGTTTATTTGTCATAAGAAGCCCTAAATATAAATGTTCACAATTTTCACAATTTTGCCAAAGACTATGCATAGCTACCAGGTGGAGGCCTTTTGGACAGTTTCCTGATGTTGCTGAAAGGTTGTACATAAATCAGTTTGTTAGTTTTTTTTAGATATATTTATAATATTTTCCCAGGGTGGGAACATTGTTGATAATAACATTGTTTAAGTGACACTGTAAATCTAATTTTGAGCTTCTTATAGTTTCCACAGTCAACTTTCTTCTTTGAAATCTCTTAATTCGTTCTCAGGTTATTTTCTTATATAAATAAAACCATATAGGTTTGCATTGCAGCAGTTTATTGAAATCTATTTTTTAATGAAAGCTCAATATGTATATTTTCTAAAGAGAAATTAATTTGTTTCCAAGAGTCTCTGATGGAAGATTATTTTTCTCATGAATAAACCCTACAATTCCACACAAATAAGGAGACCTTATTAAGTTAATATCAGTATAGTACAGTAAGTGTTCAATGTTATTCTCATTAAAAAGAAAATAACAACCAGGATTTATATTCCTTTTTATAAAGTGTTGCTTGATTTTAACACATCTCTGCACATGTACGCACACACAGATACTACTTTTACATTTTAAATGAAAACAAATAAGTAAACAAGAATAACAAAAGCCTAATTATTGTAAGAGAAATTTCTTCATTAGGGCTTTATTTTTGCTCTATATATTTGAGATATGCAGTTGACCTAATTTCTAGTGTCCTTGCATAATGACACATCTTCCTTTTCTGCCCAGACAGCATGGTCCATATCTGCAGCATGAAGCCTCACCATTTTCTTCCCTATGACTCTATGATGTAACAGCTCATCTTCCAAGATGATTTTAAATTTCACACCAAGTAAGAATTAAGTAATTTAAACATATTTTTGCTAGAATTTACTTTTCCTTAAATTCATTCTAAACTTGATTCTCTCTTTTGGGTTGCAAAAGATTATTACATATTGTATGCATGTATTAAAACTTCATAGATACTCTATAAATAGTAGCATATAATGTAGTATAGACCCATGAAAATTAAATATACTTTTTAAAAATTCTGCTGTTTCCTTTAAGCTTTGTAGATTGTATCTCATATGGTGCTGCTAGAATAATCAGAAATAGGGCTTTCTCACAGGACAGATGCTAAGGTTTCAGCTCATTTGTATCTTCGTAACAATAAACACTATATTTTAAACAAACTTTTAATTATAATGACTAAATTTCTTTGAAAGAATGTGATGGATAGGATATGTTCTAAGTGCAATATTTATATTAACTCATTTAATAATCAAAACAAGTATGTAGACAAATGGGAACTGTTGTGCATTGTTGATGGGATTGTAAAATGATATAGACAAGTAAAACAGTATGGTGGTTTCTTTAGCAAGTTAAAAACATTCTTGCAATAGTTTGCTGAGAATGATGCTTTCCAGCTGCATCCATGTCCCTTCAAAGGACACGAACTCATCCTTTGTTATGGCTGCATAGTATTCCATGGTGTATATGTGCCACATTTTCTTAATCCAGTCTGTCACTGATGGCCAAACACTGCATGTTCTCACTCATAGGTGGGAATTGAACAATGAGATCACTTGGACACAGGAAGGGGAACATCACACACAGGGGCCTATTGTGGGGAGGGGGGAAGTGGCAGGGGAGTGGGATAGCATTAGGAGATATACCTAATGTAAATAACGAGTTAATGGGTGCAGCACACCAACATGGCACATGTATACATATGTAACAATCCTGCAGGTTGTGCACATGTACCCTAGAACTTAAAGTATAATAATAATAATAATAAGTTAAAAACATAATTACCAGTAATCCTACTTCTTGGCACACATCCAAAGGAAATGAAAGCAAGCAAGATCTCATAAAAAAAATTTGCATGCTCCTGTTCATAGCAGCATTATTCACAATAACCATAAGGTAGAAGCTACCCAAGTATCCACTTTTTTGTTACTTTTAAAAATCATAGTATCTGTAAAATATTTAGTCTTAAAAAGGAAAAAACAATCTTACGCAAGCTACAACATGAATGTACCTTAAGAACATTATGTTACATGAAATAAGCCAGTTACAAAAGGACAAATACATTCTGATTACACATTTATGAGGTATTTTGAGGAATCAAATTTACAGAAACAGAAGTACAATGGTGGTTACCAAGGATCAGAGGGAGGATAAGTTGTTCTTTAATGGGTATAGAGTTTCAGTTTTACATGATGAAACAGTTCTGTAGATTGATTGCACTGTAGTGTGAATATACTTAACACTGCTGAACGTACACTTAAAACTCATTAAGATGGTAAATTTTATGTTATATGTATTTTCCCACATTCAAAAGAAAGGGAGTAAACTGAAACAACTGTATAAAGAAGATGCTATTATTCCCAGTGGGGCAATGGAGGCACAGAGAGGCTAAATTTTCTGTCCCTCTCACAAGGCTGGTTAATGATTGTGTTTGGGATTTAAAACCCAGGACCTGTGCTATAGCCCACCCTCTTGCTCACTAGTCCTCTCCCACTGCCTTCAGTGTGTTTTCCTATCTTCACAAGTTGTGGCTGGGTTAGAATAATCACCTTTTTCAGTGATAAATTTACTTAAGGAAGCCTGAGGTACAATTCCACAGGTTTCCAAAATTTATCAGATTTCAGGCTGTCTGAATGTATTTTATTATCTTGCCTATTGAATTGGTTGTACATTTACACTGTAAAATAATTTTCAATAGCAGATTTATATGCTCAAATGAAAATATAATTTGTTCAGCTTTTGTTTTCAGTAGTTCACTACTGCAAAAAGTTGACCTATACAGACTCTACGTCTATGGAATGTGTCAGTTGACTGCATGAAGGTTGGTAGGAAGGGGAGGTGGTCTGTGGGAGCCAATGGCTTTATGTGTCATCAAAAGGAGAAAAGAAAATCCTAGTTTATAAAATCACAAAATCATATTTAGAAAATAAACAAGTTAGTCTAGAAAGCTAACTTTCTAAGCTGGGGCATCTCAGAAAAATCAAACATTTCAGGTTCTCAATCAGAGATAGATTGACATATGACAGTCTCAATGCCCTCCATGTGCCTGTTCCCAAGTCATTTGAAAGCATAATGCTTCCTCATAAGGGCAAAAAAATACAACTATAATAGGTGCACATAAACCCCTTTTCTCTGTATTCTCTCTGTAATACACTTCCACCCTCTTTACAAAGTGAAAATAAAACAACCCTGGCTGGCAAAGATTAGGAATCTGTTGGCAGCATCTTTTAAGAAGAAAATATGCTTTACATTTCTTTAATAAATTTAAAAGTTAAACTGATGGTCTAAAGGAATGTGCTAGTTTCCCTCTGGTCTTCCTGACTTTCCCAGGCCTTCATAGGTATAACTCAGGGGCAAGAACTTGGTGGTTGTAGTTGTGTGTAAGTTTGAGACGAGCGCGCCTAACAGATGGATTGATTTCCAGTCATTTCTTGTCTATGTGATTCTGCATACCAAAAGAAGAAAAAGCCAAGAGTTGTGGAAATGATTAGAGTATTTGTGTTTCGGGTGCCAAAGTAATAAATCATTTCATCTTTAATATGTTTGATATTTAATGATATTAGAAACTCACTTTCATTCAAGATGGAAACATACACTGACACATGCACACAAACACGCCAAACCAATTTTTATTTTTGTTATGGCCAAAATTGTTAGAAGACATTCTTATAAGATATAGAGAAGCAACAATTTTGATCCACTAACCCTTCATGTTCTTTCCCTCTGCATTTCTCAGACCCTTTGAAGCTTGCAGACAGCTTAAAATCTAAACAACCTGTGCCTGTGCTGACTTATGGTCACCACCCTGATCCATTTCCTGTCTTCCTGGCTTTGCTAGCTGTTGAAACAGTGGAGCTTGCCTCGTGTGTGTGTGTGTGTGTGTGTGTGTGATTGTGGGTGTGGGTAGTTTAACCTTTTTACATCTTAGCTGCCTGTAAACTCAGTGATTGCTACATTCAGATCAAACCTTGAACTTGTTTTGTTCCTGGCGCCAGGAGTCTTCCTGGGCTCCCCATTCCCTGCTGGAACCACTACCATTTCCCACTACAACAGCTTCACTGGCTGAAAATGAAAACTGAACAAAGGGATTAAATTGTGAGGTAAAATTTGCTTTTCAATTTCTTTCCTTGAAGTTTTGTCCTACCCCCACAGAATATTGTGTGCCTTAGAACAATTTCTGTTTTGAACATATTTTATAATTAGAAAGTCTTTGGCATAATTCCAATTTTCTTATAGGAAACTGTTGTTTATGCTGCCTAACATCTCTGAAGCTTTCAGTGTTCAATTTTAGTTGTCTACATTTAATGGAACTGAAGCATGCAAGGAATGGAGATCTTCTCATGAAACTGTAAACCACTTATGGAAAAAGAAATCTTTTTCAAGTTTTCGTTTCTCTGCTCCCATCTTTCATCCAGTCCCACTCACATGCATGCATGCAGACATATGCACATACACACACCTTTAAGGTGCATTCCAGAATATAAAATATGTCATTTACTACATTTATTTAAGTAGCTGGATTTGATGTGTATCAGATAGAGCTAAACTTTGTCAGGATATGACAAATGGAAGAAATTGTTTTTTTCTAACTGAAAGAAAAATATAGTTTTAATGTTAAATGACTGTTTCTTCTAAAACAGGCATTGTTTTTTATGTTTCTCTTTTGTTCCATTAATATTCCTTAAAGTCAATTTTAGACATTTTAATTTTCAGCCTATGGGTCATCTTAAATAGGAAGTCTTGAGATTCCATGTATAATTTACAACTACTTTAAATTGCCTGCTCCTTTCCAATAGGGTTTAAAATATTTTATGAACTAATTTTTAGATTTTAAAGTAAATGTCATTCATAAATCATCTTTCAGCATATCTAGTTTAATTATATCAATTATTTGATATCTTCCAGTCCTCCTCTCCATACTCTTCTCCCCATATAATTCAGAACTCATCATTTATCCACTGGTCATAACGAGGTAATGTTAGTTCTTGCCTAATACCCTGTAGCTTCTTGTATTGGACACCCACACTTTCCAGAGGTGACTAGCATATATTCACAATCAGTTGCCTTATTTTCATCTTCTTACTCATTCTATTCTTCTCTAGCAACATTTTTACAGCATGAAGAGCCTGACCTTTTTGTCACAGGGGATTTTCATTGTCAAAGCAAAAATCTTCCAATTTGTAAACCTCTTGTTTGAATGAGATAAATCACAGACATTTTTGACTGGGTTGGGCCTACAGTAAATTTTTAGTATAATCACATGAACAGAGCTGGACAAACTAAAGTCCATTCCTGGGTTGCCACTCCTTTTCTGTGCTTCTTTGAGCAGGGCCTCTGAAGATCTGTTTCTTAATCTTATCCACAGAATGAAAGTAAGACTGATCTTTTCAGGGTAGGTAATGATTAGAGATCATATACACGAAGCACGATCAACACAATTTGTTTTAAAAGACACTGAATTCATTTTGATAAATTATTTACATACACCCTGTATCATTAGATAATTAAAGGTAGTTTAAAGTCATTTTCTCAAGTTTTAAGTGCAAACAAATTAGTTGAGGATCTTACTAAAATGTAGATTTTGCTTCTGGGTTGAAGCCTGAGATTCTACATTTCTAACAAGCTCTCCGATAAGGCCAATAACACATGGGACTTGTACATGGACTATAATTTGAATAGAAATTGTAAATCAATTTTATGCATATAAAAGAATAGTACAAATTAAATTAAGATGAATAAAGAAAGAAAAGGCAAAGGATGAACCAAGACATGAAATGGAACAAAAAATGATGCTATAAATATATAATATAAGCTACTTGCTACATGGGGAATAAGTTTGTCTATATAATTTTAGTAGATAGTATGAAAAGGGTATCGGCTCCATCAATATTCATTCAATTTTGCATAATATGTATGTGTTATAAGAGTTGATAAGCAAAGTTATACTGCTACTAAACATTACATTCTGGAGCCAATGAATAGAGACTCATTTATTTTTCTCAATTAATTCAGAATAGACAATTTTTCAAATGAGGTGTACCATTGACTTTTACCTTTAGATAATTTGGGAAGAAACAACTTGTTAAGAAGTTAATAAAATAAAATGTTTCAGAAAGAGCTATTTCATTTATCATGTGGAAATCAAGTCTGATATCTGAATGTACTGTGTTGACTCCTGTGGGCACTCGTTCCTTTATATGCAAACAGAGAAGGGGCACTATTCTCGAGATATCAAAAGATTCTGGGTGAGAAGTGGAAATCTCATCATTCATTCATTTCTTCATTCAATTTATTCAATACAAACTTCATCCCAAGTACACTACTTACAGACTTACTTTCTTTTCTTTCAAATTCCTCCTTCTGCTGACTCCTTGACCATCCACATTCATTGTTCCTTTCTTGAGCTGCTAACATGTTCCACAGTATTTCATGCTGGAGAATATTTTCTACAAGACTATCTCCACTAATGAAATATTACAAAGACTACCTGACATTTTACTGGAAACGGAGGATAACTGAGAAGCATATAGAGGATAAATATTTAATATAATTTCCCTAAAAGGCTCCATTCACTCAGCTGTCATTGGCATCCTTGCCGCAGGGCCTCAAATGCTCTAAACTTGTCTGTGTCTAATCTATTTTGAGACTGCTCCTCCATTAATATCTTCTATTCCAGATTTCTGAGGCCAACAACTCCATTACTCAATAAACACTGTGAAAATGCAAAGTTCAAGTTATTTTTATTAATTTTCACTCTATTTGTAGCATAACATGCTACATGTTTCAGGACAAACCTATTGTTGAATAATGACTTTTACTGGAAAAACAAAATAACACAGCATTTCTGTGTAAAACACATGAATCATAATGTATAAAAATATGGTATGTAATACATGTCTTACAATATAAAATGAAAAAATGGTTACCCAAATTTCTCCCTCCTAGATTTGTCTGTGTGTATGTGTGTGTAGATGGGGGTAGTGATGGTGGAAGAGTTGGCTTTGAAATACAAGGCTGTTGTCATAACATGTTCTTCCTAGCCAAAAACATACCTCTTTCTGTACCAATTAATGTTAGGTAAACTAGTTTAAGCTCCAGCTAGCTGTTAAGTTAGTGAGTTTTGTTTGTGGGTTCACAAATTACTTGCAAAATATTTACCAGAAACTATTATAGTTAATCAATTAAGAACTTTTGATTGGCAATCTTTAAAGTCATTTTACTAGAAGCAATACAATTTCCTCTAAGATATTATGCAATTTATGCTGCAATTAGTTCAAATTCTTTCTATCCGTACAATAGTAAACATGTTCTATGTTATTAAATTAACAGATCTTAAGAAATAAATGGAACATCGATTATGAAGGAATCTATAAATTGTAAAATAAAATAAAATTGATGTAAAATGAAAACCATTATTAAAAGCAAGGCTATGGTTTTACTTACAAAGTTCAGTGGAAATGAAATGGAAAAAATAAATAATGAGTAGCTCTTTGTGATGCTAATTTTATGTGTCCAATTGATGGGGCCATGGGAAACCCAGATATTTGATCAAACATTAATGTGCATGTATGTGTCTGTGTGTGTGTGTGTGTGTGTGTGTGTGTGTCTGTGTGTGTCTGTGTGTGTGTGTCTGTGAGGGTGTTTTTAGATGAGATTAAAATTTTAATTGGTAGATTGAGTACAGCAGATTGCCTTCCCTAATGTGGATGGGGCTCATGCAATCAGTTGAAGGCTGAATAGAACCAAAAGGGTGACTCTCCTGGAGGTAAAGAGGAATTCTTCCTGTCTGACTGCCTTTGAATACATACATATATGATATTATTTTAGAGGCAGGTATGCAGGCATATTCCAGGATATGTAGGGTGAGCTGGCAAACTGGAGACCCAGTAGAGCTGATGGTTTAGCTCTAGTCAAAAGGCTGGCGGGCCGGAGATCCAGGAAGAGCAATGTTTCAGTTTGAGTCTGCAGGCAGGAATAAGCAAACAAACAAAAAACCACGATGTTTTCATTAAAGCTCAAAGGCAGTTAGGTAGAAGGAACACTCCTAGGAGCATCACCCTTTTTGTTCTACTCAGACTTCAACTAATTGGATGAAGATCACCCCCTTAGGTAGGACAATCACTCAGTCTACCAATGTAAATATTAATCTAGTCCTAAAACACCAATACAGAAACACTCTGAATAGTGTTTGGCCAAATGTCTGGGGACCACATGGCACAGTCAGGTTGATGCAAAAAATTATCAATGACAGTTGCTAAGCAAGCAGAAGTAACAGGAGCACCAAGCATCCAATAAAAAATTATCAGACATGTAAACAAGGAGAAAAAAGACTACCATAATGAGAAAAAAAAATCAATCAACTGAAAACAACATAGAACTATGCAGATGTTACTGTTAACAAAGAAAAAAAATCATTAGAACTGTATTTAGTATGCTTTAAAAATTGAGAATAAAAAATATAAGCATATTGAAATTGAACACCCAGAGACTAAAACTACAAAGCCCAAGATAAAACATATTGGAAAGGAGTAAGGACAGATTAAGCACTGCAGAAGAAAAGGTTAGTAATTACAGAGACAGAGCAAGAGAGAATATCCCAAATGAAACACACATAGAGAAAAGCTTTTAAAAAAACTGAATAGATAATCTCTCAGCTGTGGGCAACTCCATATGGCCTAATATACATGTAATTATAGTCTCAGAAGGAGAGAGAGATAGAAAAAAATATTTGAAGAAATAATGGCTGAAAATTATCCAAATTTGATGGAAACCATAAATTCACAATTCCAAGAAGCTCTATAAAGCTAAAATGTGCATGTGAGTGCACACATACACACACGAAAATAACCACACCTAGGAACATTATAATCCACTTTCCCCAAATAAGTGATAAAGTAATCTTAGAAGCAGACAAAGAAAGAAGATGAATTACAAACTGAAGATCAAAGGTCAGAATGACAGCAAATTTTCTTTAAGGAAAAATGAGGTATAGCTGAAGTCTTAATAATGAGTGGTGGATTTATTTTGCCTTAAGTCCGGATTGTTCAGATTGTTTTGGCATATTTCTGTGAAACATGCATTTTAACTCAAAGAGAGAGATGCAGTTTCATTTCTTTCCAAAACTTCCACTAGAGACCTTTGTCCTGCTTGTCACAGAGCCAGTTACTGCTCTTGCAATCTACTGCACCTAATGTCCACCAAATACGCCCTTTGTACTTAGATCTCCATGTGCCCAGAATGTAAAAGGCCAATTTTACTTTGTGACAAATTGTGGTGTCTTAAGACCAACATTAGTTACTCAGATTCTGATTTTTATTCTCTATATTTCTCCAGAACGACTGTCAATCTATTATATATTTGTACAATCTGGTATTAAAATGCTTTCCCCAAAAGATATTCCGCGAGAAGATCTGAAGTTGGTCCATGGTTATCCCATGCCCTGTGCTTTTGTGAACAATTGGGAAGAAATTGAACAGTTCCATAGCAGACCAGATGACATTGTGATAGCCACTTATCCTAAATCAGGTGAGTTCTGTGGCCTGACAAATTCAAGTCCGACCTCGATTTTTGTTTCCTGGAAATCAACTTGTCCATAAAATAATTATCATTCTAAATAAAGTTAATATTCATTTAGTGTGGTCACCTATTTTAGTATATTAAAATTGGCATTTGGGGCATAGAAAGGGGAATTTAGTTTGTAATAGAATGTGTTAAAATGGTAATGTTTCCAATAGATTCTTCTCCCTCTCCTGTGCAATTTGGGTAATTATTTTGAAAATGTTGCCTTTTGTCACAGGTACTACTTGGGTTAGTGAAATTACAGACATGGTTCTAAATGATGGAGATATTGAAAAATGTAAGCGAGGTTTTATTACCGAAAAAGTTCCAATGTTGGAAATGACTCTCCCTGGATTAAGAACATCAGGTAAATTTAACCCACTTGGAATTATTATTTTGTAATATTATTTACACAGCATATGCATTATTGTATGTGTGACTCTCAATGAAACAGGAGTAGATTTGGTGACATAAAATGGAAGCTGGAAAACAATGTAAAATTCTTGAGAAATATGAAGAAACTTTATTTTTGTCTGTTGTATATCCAGGTATGATATCAAAGATGAGAGTCTTACTGTACAAAACAATTACAAATTTGATTGATAAAATAAACAATACTTTCTTTGTCTTATTGACTTTTGTTGGGTAGAATTTGTTAGATTAGATCAGTAAGTTCCTAATTCAGGACATTGTTGTAATTAATAAACAAGGAGGCCGGGCGCGGTGGCTCAAGCCTGTAATCCCAGCACTTTGGGAGGCCCAGACGGGCGGATCACGAGGTCAGTAGATTGAGACCATCCTGGCTAACACGGTGAAACCCCGTCTCTACTAAAAAATACAAAAAACTAGCCGGGCGAGATGGCAGGCGCCTGTAGTCCCAGCTACTCGGGAGGCTGAGGCAGGAGAATGGTGTAAACCCGGGAGGCGGAGCTTGCAGTGAGCCGAGATCACGCCACTGCACTCCAGCCTGGGCGACAGAGAGAGACTCCGTCTCAAAAAATAAATAAATAAATAAATAAATAAAAATAAACAAGGAGCAACTTTTCTTAAAACATAGAATTCACTAATACTATTAATTTTTCTTCCACAAGTATTTATGGAATGCTTGTAAAGAATTATTCACTGTGCTATTGTATAGATACATAATGATTAGAAATTATATATTGTACCATAGGGAGCTTACAGTAATATTGTGACGTTAAAAAGTAAGTAACAGTATGTCAATGTTAGTAGTCTTGCACAGCGAAAGAATAGGGTTCTGTGGAAGCAAACGATAGGAAAGCTTACTTTAAATGGGTAATAAAGGATAAAAAACTTAGACAAATTAAACAAGTTTAATTGAGCAAAGAACAATTCACAAATCGGGCAGCCCCTTAAGTCAAAATAGCCTCAGAGATTCCAGAACAGCTACATGGTTTACGGAAGGAAGGAATGTGACACACAGAAAACAGAATTGAGATATAGAAACAGCTGGCTTAGTTACAGTTTAGTGTTTGACTTATTTGAACACAGTTTGAAGAGTTGGCCACCTTCAATTGGCCAAAACTTGGTGATTGGCACGAGGTAGAATGTAATATGTTTACACATCCACTTAGGTTACAATTCACTATGTATAGAGAAACCTTTAAGCCAAACTTAAAATGTGTAAGATGATAGCTTTAGTCTAAATTTAACAAGGGGCATCTACTCCCAATTGAGATTAAAAAGTACATGCTTGTGTAAAGAATATTCCAGGATATAGTCCTGGAAAGCATATTCCAGGAAGATCTTGATATAGCCCGGGGTCTAAAATGATCCATGAAAGAAGGAAAAAGTGGGATGCAAAACAATTGGAAATTAGGCTAGGATAGATCATGTAGGACTTGTAATTCTTAAAATATTTTCTCATTTTATTCCACGAACATTGAGGAAGATATTGAAGCGTTTTATGCAAAGAAAAATTATAGGGTTTTTGGTTTTTTTGTTGTTGTTTTAAATACAAAGACTCCACAAGTCGCTTGGTGGAGGTGGAATTGAGGATGCTAGAGAAGATATATTTTTGACTTGTTGATGGACTGTCAAGGAAATATGAAGCAAATGGAAGAATCAAGAATGACATAGTTTTATTTCATCAAGCAAGTGGACTGTGGAACTATTTGCTTGCAAGGAAAAGTACTTGGAGAGGAACACATTTGGGTATAGGGTTATTAATATTTTAGTTGTGAAATGGTAACTTTGAGATGCCATTGGATATTATAATCAGTTAAAATTATAGTGAATTAAAATGATGGCATTTGGAGCTTGTTAAAATATATTCATTAGGAAATGCTCTGCATAATTGGACATTGGAATCAATGTGATTGCCCAGGGAAAGCCTGTGGAGCAATATGAGAAGAGAAGGACTGAGCTGTGAAAAACATCAACATGCAGAAGTTAGGTAGAGAAAGAGGGGCTAGCAAAGGAAACTGAAAAAAATGAGCTAAGAGGGAATGGAAGAGTATGGTGTCTTGTAGATAAATGAGAGGGGTATTCAACAAGTGAAGTTTGACTGTCAAATGCTGCTGGAATCCTGAGATAAAAATAAGCAGTAGGATGGTGATAGACCTGTATGCCAATGTAAAGAGAAATATCCAAATCCTCTTCTGTAATGGAAGTGCCCCTCAGCAGACTGACTGAACTAGTTGCTTCCATAGGCAGAGACGAATCAACTGGCAGGATGTCAGTCCTTCTATGTCACTGCCAGAAGTCAGAGAGCAAATGCCAATTTTTGTCTTGTTTCATTTTGTTTAAAAAATAGATTCAATTTTTCAAAGTTACAAATCTAAAATCCCAGTTCTTCCCTAAGCCATTAAGTTCAGCTTATAAATATTACTATTTTACTTATACAACAAAAGGAGTTTAATATTTGATCCAAGTTATATTTAATTAAGCTCCTTTAAACACTTAAGTGGCATTTATATAATCAGTATATTTCATTTCCTTGAGTACTTACTTTATCTGACCAAGACAAACCTTCCCAAGTACTTATACTCCAATAAATTAAGCTCATAAATACAGCAAATCTTAGGCATTTTAAATGTTCCAAAACTACATAGAAACTTAGCAATGATTCCACCACTGTACTCTAGCCTGGGTGACAGAGCAAGACTCTGTCTCTAAAAAAATTTTTAAAAGAAAATTAGAAATTTAGCAAGATTTCAACTTAAAATTCAAGTATAAATACTCAACATTTTTTACTTAGCATTACAAAGCAAATCCGTTACTCTCACAAAGTTGTTACTCTTACATTTGTCAAGGACTTAAAATGCAAACTGCAAAGATTCTTAAAGCAAATGGTTATGATGAGATATTCTTAAACATGCCCATGTTATGGCTTGATGTTCTTAAACATGTCTGTCCTTGGAAAGCTTGGAACTGAGATTATGCTGGAGGCAAGGAACCCAAATGAGTTCAAGAGTGAGGCAAGACTTCAGAGCCATAGAACGTATGAAATGAAAAAAGTGACAGAACC
The DNA here is from genome assembly GCF_000951035.1 of Colobus angolensis palliatus. NCBI lineage: Eukaryota > Metazoa > Chordata > Mammalia > Primates > Cercopithecidae > Colobus > Colobus angolensis. The sequence continues at coordinate 726,704 of NW_012120710.1, read as the reverse complement.
AAAGTAATCAGAGACATGGGAGTAAGGGATAACAGATGGAAGGCAGGATTGGGGATAGAGAGGGAGGCTATGCAGCATTGCCTGACAGTGAATGGCTGAAGTTCAGCAGGTGGATGAGGGTAAACTATGTCATTTAAATCTACTCTAGGCCGGGCACAGTGGCTCACGCCTGTAATCCCAGTACTTTGGGAGGCCCAGGCAGGTGGATCACGAGGTCAGGAGATTGAGACCGTCCTGGGTAACATGGTGAAATCCCGTCTCTACTAAAATATACAACAAATTAGCCAGGCATTGTGGTGGGCGCCTGTAGTCTCAGCTACTCGAGAGGCTGAGGCAGGAGAATGGCCTGAACCCGGGAGGCAGCGCTTGCAGTGAGCCGAGATTGCACCACTGCACTCCAGCCTGGGGGACAGAACGAGACTCTGTCTCAAATAATAAATAAATTAATTAATAAATTAATTAATCTACTCTAGAGCCTGAGTGTAAATAATTTTATTGTCTTTACACATTGCTAACAGTCGTACTTGTGGATATAAAGGGTTCATTTAGAAGACTCACTTGGCAAAATGATTGCAAAACAGGGGAAATTGAGAAATCTTTCAGGGAAGCTGAATGCAGAACAAGGAACAACAGATGTGAGAAAAACTTCTTAAAAGAAACAGATATAAGTTCATGTCATGGCCATTAAGTAATAACGAGTTGTGGAAGATTACAATTTCTCATTTTTATATGCTCGGTAAAGTGACTGTAGTTGCTAGATCAGTAGAGGCATAGTAAAATCCCTGGTGGAGTTGCACAGTAATTTATGTTTACAGTCATTTATATTTGCAAATAAAATACAGGACAATTAATTAATTTGAAATTCAGATAAATATCCATTTTGTTAAGTATACAAGTACTTTCCAAATGTTGTAAGGGAAATATTCATGCTAAAAACAATCTGCTATTTATCTGATAATTCAAACATAACTTGGATTTTCACATTTTTTAATTTCTTGTCTGCCAAGCCTGTCTCTACTGATATTAAATAGTCTTCTTCATACTGACCATGTGCTAGTCACTGTTTTCTATGGACATTTATTTATGAATAAAACAAGTTACATCTCTGTTCTTATGAAATCTCCATTTTAGTGCATGTTTAGGAGTGAGGTTGGAGGAGGAGTAATCAGAGACATGGGAGTAAGGGATAACAGATGGAAGGCAGGATTGGGGATAGAGAGGGAGGCTATGCAGCATTGCCTGACAGTGAATGGCTGAAGTTCAGCAGGTGGATGAGGGTAAACTGTGTCATTTAAATCTACTCTAGGCCGGGCACAGTGGCTCACGCCTGTAATCCCAGTACTTTGGGAGGCCCAGGCAGGTGGATCACGAGGTCAGGAGATTGGGACATGAGGACATACAGTAAACAAACAAATAATTTAAAAATCTGCTAAGTCAAAATGTGTTTTATAGAACATTAAAAGAAAAATGTTGTAATAGGTTGAATGACTTCTTAGCATATGCAGTGAATTATCGTGAACATTTAAAACAAAGTATTGTTTTCAATGAGTCAGATGCAATTTTATGTGGGTTTGCCTTTGTATTCAGCGATGGCAAGATGATTTAAGATTTTCAGGTATTCCAGAGTTTAGACTGCATATAAGTAATACTGTGGAACAAAAAGGAACGCATAAGAAGTTTATGTATCATCTATCTTAAGACCTTAATTTGAAACCAAGTTCTACCATATATTTGTTGTATGACTTTAAAGAGCTAAGCTAATAACTAAAGATTACACATTTTTCCTGTTCATACATACATGGAGAGACATATGACACATATAGAATATAATAAAAATATAGATACAACAGCTGATATTACACACAAAGTTAATGTCATCTATGCTACAGTATCTGAAACAACACAATAGCCAGTTTTAGACTTACTAGTTATTGATATCTCTTTGGCATGAAGAAAACATTTAAAAAGTCATTTATTGCACAGGTACAAAACATTTAAAAAGTCATTTATTGCACAGGTACAATAAAACTCCAAATTATTTAAGAGGGTATTATTATCTCTCGTTTTGGAGATGGGGAAACTGAAGTACAGAGATTCTGAGATACTTTCAAAGTCTGCATTTGAACTCAGGGTGACTAACCTCAGAATGTGTACCCTTGAATGTTACACAATACAGACTCTAGTAATGTGGTGAAATGCCTGTGATTGGTTCAGAATTTAGCTGCATTACATGATGCTCAAAAATGTCTTGAAAAACTGGTTGGCAAAATAAGGAAATGTAGCCTTTCTAGAGACTCTAATATTTCTGTATACTTAACTAAATTTCTAGGTGTAGAACAATTAGAGAAGAATCCATCACCCCGGATTGTGAAAACACATCTACCAACTGATCTTCTTCCTAAGTCTTTCTGGGAGAACAATTGCAAGGTATACTCCAGACTCCAAGTCAGTTTTTTAGTGTGACCCTATCCCTTTACCCCTCACATAGTTTATTTAAAAAAAATTTTTTTTGTTTCTTTAACCAAATACTTGCAACAATCTATACCCACTCACATTGTACGTAAATCTTCAGAAGTCATTTACTTGTGACCATGAAAACTGAGCTACATTGAAATATTTCCATTAAAAATTAAGTTTTAGTCTGAGTTTATATACTCAAGTTTTCCAAACTTGAGCAGCAACAGAATAAAAAAATCTCAGCACAACATTGCTACTATTATTTCCCAACTCTCCCTAGATCGTCAGGCCTTCTGTAAAAACTGAACTTAAGGACGTTAGTTCTTATTTGAAGATTTGGTATAAGTCTTTGTTGAAACATTTGTTCCTGCTTATCTGCTTTGGGGGAAATTTTATATTTCAAATTCTATTGCTTTAATAGTTCCGGTGCTATGTAGATTATGTGTTTTTTCTTATCTGACTTTTGATAATTTGTGATGTGTGAGAAACTTTCCTAAGTTGCTGACTTTATTAATGAACAGTTGTTCATATTATACTCATTATTATTTTAATGGCTGCAGGATTTGTTCTGATACCGTTTTGTTCCTGATCTCAGTTATTTGTGCCTTCTCTCTCTCATCTTTGTCAGTCTTGTCATAAGTATATTTTATTGATTTTTTAAAGCTAGTTTTTTTGCTTTATCAATTATTTCTGCTATCTGTTTTTAGTGTCATACATTACTGCTTTTTTTCTCTATTATTTCTCTCCATTTACTTGCTTTGGGTTTATTTTACTCTCCTTTTTCTAACCTCTTTAAGCAGGAACTGATATTATTGATTTGTTTCTTTCCTACTTTCTAAAATAAACATTTAGTGTTGTAAATATTTTTCGTCAGTAAAGCTTTAGTTGCATCCCACACATTTTGATATGTCATGCTTTCAATTGCACTCAATGCTATGCATATTTTTATTTTATTTGAAATTTCCTCATTTACTGAAAGATTTTGAAGTGTATGATTTAATTTCTAAGTGTTTGAGGATTTTTATGTTTTCTTTTTGTTACTGATTTCTAGTTTTATTCCATTTTAGTCAAAGATCATACTCTACATAATTGCAATTCTTTTAAATTTCTTATGGTTCATCTTGTTCTATATTCTTAATGTTTCGTGAGCACTTGAGCAGGCTGTGTATTCTTCTTTGTAGGTGGATGTATTCTCTGTATTTTTATTACATCCTCTTGACCAATAATGTTGTTCAGTTCTTTTATATCCTTTCTTGTTTTCTGTCTAGCAATTACAGCAATTGCCTGAGAGTGGTTTGTAAACATGCTCAACTGTAACTATTGATTCGTCTATTTCTACTTCAGCTTTACTGGTTTTCATTTCATGTATTTTGAAGTTCTGCTGTTTGCTATTTGGAATTCAGAATTGCTTTATCTTCTTAACAGATTAGTCCTTTTATCATTATGTAATGCCCCTTGTAATTTTTTTTTCCACTGAAGTCTATCTTGTATTGATATAGCCACTCCTAGTTTTTACCGATTAATGTTTGCGTTACATATTTTTGCTACCCTTTTACTCTCAATGTCTCATTGTCATTTTGTTTGAAGTGTGTCTTTTGAACAGCATACAGCTAAGTTCAGTTTTTATACACTCTGCCAATTTTTGTCTTTAGATTCATGTTTGTATATTATATAAATTTAAAGTAGTTATGGGGTAGAGCCAAGACGGTTGACTAGACAAATTCTGGAAGAGCTTCTCCCACTAAAAAAAGGCCAGAATATCAAGCAAACTGGCATACTCCAAAAAGATCTTTGGATAAAAGGCATTAAGAGTGAATAGAGGGAGAATGCAGATGGTGGAGCTACAGGGGGAGGAAGCTAGGAATTCTGAATAGGGCTGTTGAGCACCATGACTCATTCCTGGTCCTGCACAGTTCCTAGAGAAGGAGTGAGTTAAACAGGCATGAACAGCCCCCTCTTACCATGGGCCTCCAGGATCCTAGCTGCAGGAGACTCCATGACTCCCAGAGACATTTTAGTTGGCAGGGAGAACTTACCAGAGAATTGGCAGAGACAGTACTCTATTCTGTGTGGAGTCCAGAGGGTTTGGCGCAGGAGTAGCTGCAGTGGAACACGGCCATAGGTGCCCATCCCCCAAGGCTTTCCATATTTCTTTAGGTGGCTTTAGCTTTTGTTAGCTCCCAGGTCTGGAGAAAGCAGGCCTGTCCTGCACATCGGCCAGGGCCAGTCTGATCTGACCGCTCCTCTCTGTGCTGGCTTCTACTAGGGCCCCTGCATAGCCATACTCACTTAGTGCACAGCCTCAGCTGCCCTACTGAAGTACTTGCCAGCAGCTGCTGTCATAGTTCTTTGACCAGCAGCCCCTAACTTCCAGTTTTTAGCCCAGGTTTTTGCTTTTGAATATGGATCCTTACTGGTGCAGATTCACTTTCAGCCTTCTCCCACCAGTACACAGTAACCTGCAGCCTACTCCTGCTACCCTATGAGCAAGTGGATGCACGTGGCTGCCCCATCACTACATATGTGCCTCTGGCCCCCTGCTTCCCTGTTGGATTACACTGTCTCATGTCATCTCCAATGCCCCAATGAAGCACCTTTGCCAGCATCCCTGATTGGAATGTTGTTGCCAGTAGTGTGGGAACACATCAGCACCTCCAGCAAAGCAGGTTCTTGACTTCAAGGGGCCAGAGAGCAAAGCAAGTGGTCTTGTTCTAGCCCACTAGAGACAGAGCACATAGCCCTGGAGTGCCAAATTAAGCCTTGGTCCCCTAAAAGCATCCAAAAAGGAAAACAATCTAATAAATCCACATTTACACTAGAGTCAAAACCTCAAGGACAACAAAGAATATAAAAGCAAAAAGTACCATCCAAAGGAAAGGAATTTAAAAGATTAAAGAAACATTAGCTGTCACAGATGAGAAAGAAACAGCTCAAGAATTCTGGCAACTCTGAAAGCCAGTGTCTTCTTGCCTGCAAATGACCTAACTAGCTTGCCAGCAATGGTTCTTAACCAGATTGAAATTGTTGAAATGACAGACATAGAATTCAGAATCTAGATGTCAAGGAAACTCAGTGAAACATAGAAAAAGGTTGAAACCCAATCCAAGGAAAACAGTAAAACTTATGAAGAGCAGAAAGAAAACATAGACACATTGAGAAAGAACAAAACTGAACTTCTGGAAATAAAAAATTCACTAAAGGAATTTCATAATACAATGGGAAACATTAATAATAGAATAGACCAAGCTGAGAAAAGAATATCAGAGATGGAAGACTGTTGCTTTGAATCAAAGCAGGCAGACAAAAATTTTAAAAAGAAATTTAAAAAAATGAACAAAACCTCCAAGAAACATGGGATTATATAGACACCAAACCTGTGACTTACTGGAATTTCTAAAAGAGATAGAGACAGGCAATTAACTTGGAAAACATATCTGAGGATACTGTCAATAAAAATGTTCTCAACCTTGCTAGAGAAGCCAACACACAAATTACATAAGACAACAATTCCCGAAATATAGAATGAAAGGGGATCTCCAAGGTCAACATGAAATAAGAATTCTTAAAGACAGCTAGCGAAAGGGGCAGGTCATGTACAAAGGGAACCTCACCAGGCTAGCAGTGGACTACTCAGCAGAAATTTTACAAGTCAGAAGAGATTGAGGGCCTATATTCTGTATTCTTAAAGAAAGGAAATTCCAACCAAGAATGTCATATCTAGTCAAACCGCTTCATAAGTGATGAACAGATAAAATCCTTTTCAGAAAAGGAAATACTAAAGGAATTCATTCGCATCAGGCTTGCCTTCCTAGAGGTCCTTAAGGGAGTGCTAAACATGGAAACAAAAGACGTAGCAGCTACCACAAAAACATACCAAAATACACAGAACATTGGCACTATAAATCAATTACATAATCAAGTCTACATAATAACCATTTAACAGCACAATTACAGGATCAAATCTTCACATATGAATTTTGATCTGGAATACAAATGTGCTAAATGAGCAACTTAAAAGGCACAGACTGGCAAGTTGGATAAAGAAGCAAGAAGACTCTGCTGCCTTCAAACTTCAAGAGACTCATCTCATATGCAACAACACCCATAGTCTCAAAGTAAAGGGATAGAGAAATATATATCAAGCAAATAGAGAACAACAACAACAAAAAAGCAGGAGTTGCTATTCTTATTTCAGACAAAAGAGACTTCAAACCAACAATCAAAAGGACAAAGAATAATATACAACGATAAAAGGTGCAGTTCAACAAGATTTAACTATTCTGAATACATATGCACCCAACTTTAGAGCACCTAAATCCATAAAACAAGTTCTTACAGACCTACAAAGATAATTACATAACCACATAATATCAGTGAAAGACTTCAACACCACGCTGATAGTGTCAGATCATCAAGGCAAGACACTTAGGACTTAGACTCAACACTTTGACTAAATGTACCTAACAGACATCTATCCAACAACAGAATATACATTCTTCTCATCTGCAGATGGCACATATTGTATGATTGACCACAGGTTTTACTCAGCCATAAAGCAATTCTCAATAAATACAAGAAAACCAAAATCATACCAACCGCACCATTGGGCCACAGCACAATACAAATTAAATTAATGCCAAAAAGCCCTATCAAAACCCTACAATTACATGGAAGTTAAATGACCTGCCCCTGAAACAGAGTAAAGAATGAAATTAAGGCAGAAGTTTTTCAAAAGTCTTTGAAACAAATGAAAACAGAGATACAAAGACACAACTTATCAGAATCTTTGAGACACAGCAAAACCAGTACTAGGAAAGTTTATAATGCTAAATACCTACCCCAAGAAGTTAGAAAGGTCTTACATTAACAACCCAACATTGCACCTACAGGAACCCGGAAAATAAGAGCAAACCAATACCGAAAGTAGCAGAAGAAAAGAAATAACAAAACTCAGAGCAGAACTGAATGAAATTGAGATGTGAAAGTCCAGACCAAAAAATAAACAAAAACAAAAGTTTGATTTTGAAAGAATAAGTAATATATACCACTAGCTAGATTCATAAAGAAAAAAAGAGAGAAGATCCAAATAAACACAAGCAAGGATAACCACCAGCACCACAAAATTACAAGGAACCTGCAGAAACTGCTAGGAACACCTTTATGCATACAATCTAGAACACCTAGAAGGAAAGGGATACATTTTTGGAAAAATACAACCTCCTAATGATGGCAGCGGCAAGGAGTCCAGAGTGGCTGCTGCCATCACATTGGCTGCAGTGGGGAGACAAGGGTGGTGGTGGCAGGAGCGGCCACAGGAACAGCAAAGGTAGCAGTGGGACCCCTGTGCTCCATGACCTCACAGCAGCCTACTGCACCACCCTTACCTTTGCATGGCCGGGCAGGACCCACTTCCAGGCCCAGAGTCTCCGCTATGTTGGGTTCCTTTGTAGGAAGTTGGCCAGGGCCGCTGCACCTCCGCTGTGGGGAAACACAGAGAGGAGGCAGGAGTCCTGAGAGTCCACCCCTGGGACTCCCCCGAGAGTCTGCTGCCCTAGTATCGCCCTGCTACTGTGATGAGACCGCGCGGAGTCAGCCACCGATGGGGAAGCAGCGTGGTTAGACATGGAGGGAAGGGGATAGAGGAGTTCCAAGGCAGAGCTGGGCCTGGGGTGGTGCCCTGCTCCACGAAGTCAGTGGGAGCAGGGAGCAGGCAGAAGTCCCATCCTCCTGGGCACAGTTGCAGCAGGCCAAGTAATTGTGGTGGATGCAGGGCTCCCTGTGCTTTTGAGGGCCAGGAGCAGGCAGGAGCACTGCCTTCCTGGGAGCATCTGCAGCCACCCATGCGCAGCTGTTGACCCAGGCATTTCTGCAATCTTGGAGACCAAGGAAGGCCCCCACCTTGTTCCCACAGGCTCAGGGGTGTCTGCTCCCACTGTCTGGCCTCTACCCACTCCTGAAACACACTCCAGTATCGGAGAATGGTTGACAACAAGCCCGGGTGCTGTCATAGCCCAGTTGGATGTGTGCAAACTTGGGACAGCTCTGACACACCAGCCCCCTGCCACCTCGGTCCCCTCTGGACTTTGGGCACCCAGGACACAGGAGGGAAGCCAAGGGGCTGCTGAGGGTAGGTCGAAGCTGGCCTGCAGGCAACCCTTGGCAGTGACAGCCTTGGTGCTATGAAGGGTGGCAGGCGGTAGACAGGCTCCTGGGCAGAAGAGGGTGGGTCCCAGCTGAAGCCCCACCTTCAAGCTGGGGAGGGCCTGAAGCCTGGGAGCTGGACTGCTAGTCCTGTGGACCACAGTGGGAACTTGCGGTGCTTTTTCTGGGCCCACCCATGGCTGCCCATGGACCACTGGGCCTGCACTTCTTCCCATCTGAGGCCCATAAAACGTCCTAGATTCAGACCAGAAGAGACAACGGGAGGAACAGCTACAGAGAGAAGCTACTCACCCCAGGGTCTGCTCTCTGCTGGGAGCTGAACACGCATCAGGAAACCCTGACTACAATGCTCAAGAAAGCTCCTCTTCATCTTGCTCACCTCCATTTGTCTACATACCTCATTCTTCCTGGATGCAAGACAAGAACTTGAGACCCACCAAATGGCATGGCTGAAAGAGCTGTAACACAAACAGTCCTGAAACAGACACCTTGCTCACCACCTTGTGTGCGACAAGAAAGAAAGAAGAGAGAAAGAGAGAAGAGCTGTGGCCCTTCAAGGAGCCCAGACCTAGGAGCTCCCTGAGCCAGGGCTGTGACACCCTCTTTAGGGCTCTGTGTTTCCTGGTGTCTCCAAGCTTCTGGGTGCCACTGTGTTCCCTGGTATCAGCTGTGGAAGTTGTTTATGATGTGCCTGGTCCAGCTGCAACCTTGCAGAGAGCTGGGGCCATGAGGCTGAGGCCATGCTGGTGCCTGGAGCTGCCCACCCCATCGCAGCTGGTGTGCTAGGCTTTGCACAATGGCCAGACTACAGGCTTGCTCACACACCCATTGCTGCTCCACACCTGGCTCACCCTCGGCAGGCATGAGATCCAGGTTGGTAGCACAAGCCAAGCTCAGCCTGCAAGGCTGAGTGGTCAGAACGAGTCCAGAGGGCCGGAGAAAACCTTGAACAAAGGCACCATTGGCCACAGAGGTTTCCGGCTGGTAAAGCAAAATCCCAAGGATCTCATAACACTAGGATTGAAACCCCCATAAATTTCAATCATGAACAGACCAATAGCCAGTCCTGCAAATGAATTAGTAATAACAAACCTACCAGTCTATCAAAGCCCTGGGCCAGAGAGATTCACAGTTGAATTCTATCAGATGTACAAAAAAGAGCTAATACCAATCCTACTAAAATTATTTCAAAAAGTCGAGGAAGAAGGACTCCTCACAACTCATTGTATGAGGAAATAATCATTCTCATACCAAAACCTGGAAGAGACACAACAAAAAAGAAAACTTCAGGCCAATATTCCTCATCGGCATAGATGGTAAAATCCTCAACAAAATACTAGCAAACTGAATCCAGGAGCACATCAAAGATCTAATCCACCATGATCGAGTAGTCTTTATTCCTAGAATGCAAAGTTGATTAAATACATGCAAATTAATAGGTGTGATTCACACAGCAAGTACTAAAAACAAAAACCACAAAATCACTTCAATAAATTTTAAAAAAGGTTTTTGATAAAATTTAACATCCTTTCCTATTAAAAACCTTCAGTAAACTAGGTATTGAAGGACCACACCTCAAAATAATACAAAATAATGAGAGCAGTCTATGACAAACTAACATTCTGAACAGGAAAAAGCTAAAACCATTCCCCATAAGAACTGGAACAAAACAAGGATGCCCACTTTCACCACTCCTTCTCAGTATAGTACAGGAAGATCTAGCTGAAGCAATCAGACAAAAGAAAGAAATAAAAGGCATGCAAATAGAAAGAGGAAATCACAGTATTTCTCTTCAGAGTCAATATGATTCTTTAGCTAGGAAACTCCACAGTTTCTGCCCCAAAACTCCTAAAACTATTAACTTCAGCAAATTTTCAGGATACAAAATCAGTGTATAAAAATCAGTGGCATTTCTATACACCAGTAATGTCCAAGCTGAGAGCCAAATCAAAAAGTAATCTCATTCACAATAGTCACAAAAAGAATAAAATATCAGAAATATAGCTAATCAAAGAGGTAAAAGATCTCTACAATGAGAATTACAAAACATGGCTAAAACAAACCAGAGATGAAAAAAATTAATGGAATAACATTTCATGCCCATGTGTAGGAAGAATGGATATCGTTAAGATGACCATACTGCCCAAAGGAATTTACAGATTCAATGTTATTCCTATCAAACTACTAATTACATTCTTCACATAATTAGAAAAAAACTATTTTAAAATTCATATGGAATCAAAAAAGAACCCAAATAGCTAAGGAAACCATAAGCAAAAAGAACAAAGCCAGCAGGATCACAATATCCACCTTTATACTACAAGGTTGCAGTAACCAAAATAGCATGGTACTGTTACAAAAACAGACACATATGCCAATGGAACAGGTTAGAGAGCCTGGAAATAAAGATGCACACCTACCTACAACCTGCTGATCTTCAACGAAGTTGACAATAATAAGCAATGAAGAAATAACTCTATTCAAGCAATGATGCTGTGATAAATGACTAGTAGTATGAAGAAAATTGAAACTTGAGTCCTTATTACCATATACAAAAAATTAACTGAAGATTGATTAAAGACTTGAATGTATTACCCAAAACTATAAAAACCCAGAATAAAATTTAGAAAATATCATTCTGGACATAGGCTTTGAAAAAGGTTTAATGATTAAATCTCTAAAAGCAATTGCAACAAAAACCAAAATGTCGAAGTGGGACCTAATTAAAATAAATAGTTTCTGCATAGAAAATGGGAGAAAATATTTTTGAACTATACATCTGAAAAAGATCTAATATACAGAATTAAAAGGAACTTAAATCAATGAGCAGAAAACAACCCTATTAAAAACTGGCAAAAGACATGAACAGCACTTTTCAAAATAAGACAATTAAAACAGAATTACCATGAATCCCAGCAATCCCATTACTGAATAGTTACCCAAAGGAATCTAAATTGTTCTACCAAGAAGTACCTGTACTTGCGTGTTCATCATAACACTATTCACAACAGCAAAGGAATAACCTAGATGCCTAATATGGTTTGGTTCTGTGTCTCTACCCAAATCTCACCTTGAATTGTAATAATCCTCATGTGTCAAGGGCAGGACCAGGTGGAGGTAATTGAATCATTGGGTTGGTTTCCCTATGCTGTTATCATGATAATGAGTGAGTTCTTGCAAGACCTGATAGTTTTTAAGTGCCTGACATTTCCCTTGCTAAAACTCCCTCTGTCTTGCCACCCTATAAAGAAGGTACCTGCTTCTCCTTTGCCTTCCACCATGATTGTAAGTTTCCTGGGGCCTCGCAAGCAATGGGAAACTGTGAGTCAACTAAACTTCTTTCCTTCATAAATTATCCAGTCTCAGGCAGTTCTTTAAAGCAGTGTGAGAATGAACTAATACAATAAATTGGTACTGAGGTAGTGGTGCACTACTATTAAACATACCAGAAAATCTGGAAGTCATTTGGAACTGGGTATGGGCAGAGGTTGGAACAGTTAGAAGGGCTCAGAAGATGACAGGAAAATGTGGGAAAGTTTGGAATTTCCTATAGACTTGGAGGGCTCAGAACACTGGAAGATGTGGAAAAGTTTGGAACTTCCTAGAAAATTACTGAATGGTTTTGACCAAAATGCTGATAGTGATATATACAGTGAATTCCAAGCTGAAGTGGTCTCAGATGGAGATGAGGAACTTGTTGGGAACTGGAGTAAAGGTCACTCTTGCTATGCTTTATCAAAGAGACTGGCAACATTTTGCCTCTGCCCTAGAGATCAGTGGAACTTTGAAATTTCTAAGTCTCAAAGCATTCAACAGAAAGCACCGCAAAAAAGTTTGAAAAATTTGCAGCCTGATGATGCAGTAGAAAATAAAAACCCATTTTCTGGGGAGAAATTCAAGCCAGCTGGCTGCAGAAATTTGCATAAGTGAAAAGAAGCCAAATGCTAATCACCTATACAATGTGGTAAAGGTCTCCAAGGCATGTCAGAGACCTTTGCAGCAGCCCCTCCAATCATAGGCCCAGAGGCCTAGGAAGAAAAAATGGTTTCATAGGCCAGACCCAGGCCTCCCTGCTATGTGCTGCCTAGGGACTTAGTGACCTGTGTCCCAGACCTTCCAACTGTGGCTAAAAGGGGCCAATGTACAGCTTGGGCCATGGATTCTGAGGGTGCAAGCCTCAAGCTTTGGCAGCTTCCACATGATGTTGAGCTTGTGGATGCACAGAAGTCAAGAACTGAGGTTTGGGAACCTCTGCCTAGATTTCAAAGCGTATGTGGAAATACCTGGATGTCCAGGCAGAGGTGTGCTTCATGAGTGGAGCTCTCATGGAGAACCTCTGGTAGGGCAGTGCAGAAGGGAAATGTGGGATTGGAGCCCCCATACAGAGTCCCTACTTGGGCATCACCTAGTGGAGCTGTGAAAAGAGGGCCACCATCCCCCAGACCCCAGAACAGTGGATCCACTGAGAGTTGCACTGTGCACTTGGAAAAGCTGTACACACTTAACACCAGCTGTGAAAACAGCCAGGAGAGGGAATGTACCTTGCAAAGCCATAGGGGTGGAGCTGACCAAGGTTGTGGGAGCCTACCTCTTACATCAGTGTAATCTGGATGTGAGAAATGGAGTAAAAGGAGATCATTTTGGAACTTTGAGGTTTAATGACTGCCCCACTGGATTTCATCTTGAATGGAGCCTCTAGCCCCTTTTGTTTCGACCATTTTTTCCCATTTGGAATGGGTGTCTATACCCAATGCTTGTACCCCCATTGTATCTAGTAAGTAATAACTGACTTTCAATTTTACATGCTCATAGGCAGGAGAGACTTGCCTCATTTCAGATGAGACTTTGGACTTGGACGTTTAGGTTAATGCCAAATTAAGACTTTGGGGGACTATTGGAAAAGCATAACTATGTTTTGAAATGTGAGGACATGAGATATGGGAGGGACCGGGGCAGGATGATATTGTTTGACTCTGTGTTCCTACCCAAATCTAATGTTGAATTGTAATAATCCCCATGTGTCATGGGAGGGAACATGTGGAGGTAATTGGATCATGGGGGCAGTTTCCCTCATGATGTTCTCATGATAGTGAGTGAGTTCTCACAAGACCTGATGGTTTTTTAAGTGTCTTGTGTTTCCCCTGCTTGGAATCACTCCATCCTGTCACCCTGTGAAGAAGGTGCCTGCTTCTTTTGCTTCTGCAATGATTGTAAGTTTCCTGAGGCTTCTCCATCAATGCAGAACTGTGAGTCAATTAAACCTTTTTCCTTTTTTTTTTGAGGCAGAGTCTCACTCTGTCGCCCAGGTTGGAGTGCAGTGGCCGGATCTCAGCTCACTGCAAGCTGTGCCTCCCGGATTTACACCATTCTCCTGCCTCAGCCTCCTGAGTAGCTGGGACTACAGGTGCCTGCCACCTCGCCTAGCTAATGTTTTTGTATTTTTTTAGTAGAGACGGGGTTTCACCGTGTTAGCCAGGATGGTCTTGATCTCCTGACCTCGTGATCCACCCGTCTCAGCCTCCCAAAGTGCTGGGATTACAGGCTTGAGCCACCGTGCCGGGCCCTTTTTCCTTTATAAATTATCTAGTCTCACACAGTTCTTTATAGCAGAGTGAGAACTTGTTAATACAATCCCCATTAATGGTGGAACACATAAAGAAAATGTGTTGTGTATACACCATGGAATACTACACAGCTATAAATAAAAGGAAATCATGTATTCTGCAGCAATATGGATGCAGCTGGAGGCCATTATCCTAAGCAAATTAATTTAGGAGCAGAAAACCAAATATCGTATGTTCTCACTTACACATGGAAGGTAAACCTTGAGTATACTTGGACACAAAGATGGGAGCAACAGAAACCAGGGCATAATTGAGGATGAAGGGTGGTAGGAGGGTACAAGTCAAAAAACTGCCTTTCAGATAATATGCTCACTACCTGGGTGACGAAGTCATTTGTACACAAAACCCCAGTGACACACAAATAAGCAACACACTGGACCTAAAAGTTAAAAACAATAAATAAATAAATAAATAAAGACATTATTGGCATTTTAGGACTTATGTCTACCTCGTTATCTGTTTATTCTTTCTGTGTCTCATTTCTTTTCTTTTTCTTCCTTTCCTTTGTTATACCTAAACATTTTGGAAACAATTTTTACTTATTTCTAGTATTTTTGAATATATTTTTGCATAGTTTTCTTAGTGAATGCTTTAGGTATTGCCATAAATATACATAACTCATCATAGTCTAATGGTGTCAACATTTTCTCACTTTAAGTGAAGTATAGATATCTTACTTCCATTTAGGTCCCTTTACTCTCTCCGTATTTTCAACATAGTGGTCCCGAGTGATCCTGTACATAAACTGAACACTGCATCAGATAATGTAACTTTTGCCTCAACTGCAAAATATGACTTAAGAAATTCATTGGGTCAGTGATTAGCTATTACATTTACTTCTATTTTTACCCATTCTCTTTTTCTTTTTCCTTTCTAAAGTTTTCATCTTTCTGGTGTCATTTTCTTTCTGTTTGAAGAACTTCCCTTAGCTATTCCATAAAATAGGTCTGCTAGCAATTGATTCCCTTAGTTTTCCTTTTTCTGAGAATGTCTTTTTCCCCTTCTTGACTGAGAACAGTTTTACTGGATATAGGATTAGGAATTGACAATATATTACTTGCTGCACTTGAAAAACTATTGTGCTATTTCCTTTTGGCCTTCATGGTTTTAGATGAGAAACTTGTCATTTGAATTGGTGATCTTTATTATGCAATGTGCTGTATATCTGGCTTTTTTCTAAGAGTTTTATTCATCTTTAATTTTTAGAAGTATTTTTATAATGTTTCTTGACATTTTTTTTTTTTTTCTTTTTGGAGTTCACACAACTTCTTAGATATATTGATTTATTTATTTCAACACTTGCAGGACGTTTTTGGTCACCAACTCTCCAAATACTGTTTCACTTCCTTACTCTTCCACCTATAATTGTGTAACTCTAAATATACAAATGTTAGGCCTCTTGTTATTGTCCCACAGATTCCTAAGGTTCTCTTTATTGTCTTTATTCTATTTTCTCTGTGTTGTTAACATTGAGTAAATTCTATTGCTACGCCTTTATGTTCGCTGATTCTGTCCTCTAACATTGCCATCACACTATTCTAGTGATTTATTTATTTTTTTCAGTTATTATATATTGCAGATCTATACTTTCCACATATTTAAATTTACAAATGTAACTCAAATTTCTTTTCTATTTTTTCAGTTGTTTTAATTTTTTTTTTCAATTTTTAACTTTTGTGGGTACACTGTAGGCATATATATTTGTGTGAATAGGAGCCTCATAACTCAGACTGGTACCTTATCCTACTGTGGTTGAGCTGGTATCCAAGATGTAAGACAAAGTCGTCTTTGCTCTTCCCTCTCCTCTGCTCAAGTGGAAAGAAGGGATCTCTTTTGAATCCACCAACTATGCAGCCTGGAGTTTGGGGAAGGGTGGTACAAGCATTCCCTTAGTCTTGTATGTCACAGTATGTCTTGTAACCTTCAAGTCCACTGGCTCTGAGGCCATCTCAGCACTAGAACATGCCTAGAAGCATGTGGTCTAGACTGTCTTTCAAGTTTATTTACAGGTGCAGAGTAGTTTAGCCTATGTAGTGAGGCTTGCTGGAACTCATATTTCTACCACTGGGATGCGTGATTCCCTCTAGATAGGCTTGGTCTATATGCTTCCTTCATGGAAGGCTGACAGCTGAGTTCAATCTGGTTTTGCTTTCCACTGTGACAGGGCAGCACTGAATTCAATGCAATGTCTCATAATTACTGTGCTCTCCCTCTCCCAAATGCACAGATTCTCACCATGCCACACAGCTGCTACTCAGGGTTGGGGGAGGCGTGGCAATGGCAATCCTAAGACTGTCTTTCCTGTCATCTTTGACGGC
Organism: Colobus angolensis palliatus; assembly: GCF_000951035.1. Taxonomy (NCBI): domain Eukaryota; kingdom Metazoa; phylum Chordata; class Mammalia; order Primates; family Cercopithecidae; genus Colobus; species Colobus angolensis. The sequence continues at coordinate 710,143 of NW_012120710.1, read as the reverse complement.
TGTTTTAGTGAAATGAAGTTAAAACTAGGTACTGTGAGTGCTCACCGGATTTTTGTTTCTTATGAAGGTACTTTCTCTGTATAGGTAGTTGGCAAATTTGATATTCCTTTTGAGGTGTGGGGGATGATTGGTAGAGCCTTCTATTCAGCCATCTTGGTCCACCCTCCAAGACAATTTTTAATGGAATGTTGAAGCTCTTTTATGACAGCTCCTTTAAATCTTTGTCAGACAATTTAACATTTGATTCATCTCAGTTTTGTTTTTCTTGCTTATTTGATTTCTGGGGCTGCTGGACATACTGTGCCATCCCTGCTGATGCCACATAAAAGGGGTATAAGGTACTTTCCTGGACTTCCTGCTCTTGTTGGCGGACCATTTGAAAGTAGGAGAGAAGCCTTGGGGCCTGGGAGAAACAGGGCTTCTCTGATGTTATCACTGTGAATGGGTGGGACTGCCCATGAAACCCCATTTGTATCACAGGAATTTGAATGACCCTGTGCTTCATTGCCACTACCGGCAGTGAGTTAGTTCACCTACAGGGACCTGGAGTGTGGAGCAGAGTTTGGGATTCTCCACTCTGTCTCTGTTGGGCTTCCTCTTTCCTAATCCTTTGACCAGAGAGAGCAGGTTTTTCTAGATTTTGTTTGTTTGTTTGTTTCAGGTCACAGTCCTTTTTGCTGCCCAGTCCAAGAGTATACAGGAGATAAAAAGGACACCTAGGAGGAACTCACCACATTGGCATTACTCAGCTCTTTATCCAGTATGCCTTTAGAGTTCTTGTATCATTGTATGTTGAATAATTTCCAGGGCTTTTGTGATATTAAGAATAGAGAAGGCCGGGCGCGGTGGCTCACGCCTGTAATCCCAGCACTTTGGGAGGCCGAGGCGGCCGGATCACTATCTCAGATCATTGAGACCTTCCTGGCTAACACGGTGAAACCCCGTCTCTACTAAAAATACAAAAAAATTAGTCGGAGGTCGTGGCAGGCGCCTGTAGTTCCGGAGGCTGAAGCAGGAGAATGGGCTGAACCAGCGAGGTGGAGTTTGCAACAATGAGCCCAGAGAGAAGTAGCGAGGCAGAAAATTGTCTAAATAAACTAGAGTCTATACCTTCTAGTTTCTGAACTGGATGCCCCCAAACTTATTTTAATGTCTTTTACTATCTTTACCTTCTTTTCCTTTGTATATATTTTTATCAGCACCTAATATTTTTCTGGGTATTTAACTGGTAGAAGTGAAAAGTGAAAACTTTTATTTTTTTCTCACCATTTTGTTATTTTCAATTTGCTGGTATTCTCTCTACTCACGGTGTCATTTTCTTGATAATGTGTGTTCTAGAACCTTGCAGTTCTTCCAGAAGACACAGTGGTCTATTTGTGCTTCACCATGTCAAGTGACCAGAAACTGAAGTCTTTGTTTTGAAACCTCTATAGCTCAATGTTTCTAATCTCAAAAATTCATTGCTGTATTGCAAATCACTTGAATTGATTCTGTATTTTAGCTGCTAATAGAAGGGCCTTCCGGGCCCACGATTTCCAGTTGAAAAAGTACTCTGCTATTTTACACGCTTATAGGTTAATATTTTCCTAAATAAAATGTCTTTTATTTTATTTTTTTCTCCTACCCCCCGCCCCCCACTGCAGATGATTTATTTGGCTCGTAATGCCAAGGATGTTTCAGTCTCATATTACCATTTCGACTTAATGAATAATTTACAACCTTTTCCTGGTACCTGGGAAGAATATCTGGAGAAATTCATAACCGGAAAAGGTACATGGACTTTATCTCAAAATTGATAAGTATTTTTTATTTTAATAATACTATTAACAATAACTGTTATGACTTTCAAAATATTTATTTTTCCAACCCAGTGAAAAGTATGTTCAAATATTAAAAAATTAAATCTAATACATCTAATATTTTACCACGACATTCAATTTATAAAACTAGTATTAATCATTGGCATACGAAAGTATTCTATAATCTGTTCTCAGTTACTAGAAATCCATTCTCAATCCCTGCTCGCAACAGACATTGTTTAGCTTGCTTAAGCAATAAGTTAGATCTGTTAATGCACATGTTATATATTTATAATACTTAGGTAAATAGTTGATATGAGTACTTTGTAAGATAATGGTTTTCTTCTTTATGAGACTAAACATAACTTTTTGGAGGTCAGAGCATTTTTGTCTGAAATGCTTTCTTTGTACTTGACATTAAAAAATATCTGATGTTTATATATCCATATAACTAGCTAAGTTTACTTTTTAAAATTGGCCTCATATTCTCAGTTCCTTTGGTTACTAAATTCCACAAAATATTTTCACAATTTGATTTACTGTTCGGACAGAAATATTTAATTTGATGAATGTTTATGAAAATAGACTTTTATCTGGTTTTAGTGGCCTATGGTTCCTGGTTTACTCATGTTAAAAACTGGTGGAAGAAAAAGGAAGAACACCCAATACTTTTCTTGTACTATGAAGATATGAAAGAGGTAAAATGATAGATATGGATTCTGGATAATTTCCCTACTGCATCATGGTGTAAAAAGATTGATATTTGCTTTTCAGCTTAGTCTATGGAGTCGAAAATGCTGATTGCTTTGCCTATTCACAATGTGTTTTTACCCAAATCTTGCTATAATTAATGACTTTCTAATTGTGAAATCAATTATTTATTTTTATTTGTGTTATCTCTTAGCCACTGCATTGTAAGTGACCACTCTTTCTTCTGCAATTATTTCCTACATTTACCAGGATATCACACACTTATGGTTATCCTCTAGATATCTACTCATTAATATTTTAAAATTGTTTTTTAAAATTGTTTGCTATATTTGAGTTACCCCTTTCACGTTTACTGTTTTCACAGCTATTTATGTGCTAATCATCCGTTATCTGTGCCTCCATTTTTACTTCTACCTCGATTTTCTAGTCCATGCTTGTATTAAATTTAACATACTCAAAATTAAACTTATTTTCTTTCTCTCCAACATGTAATCTTTTTTCTATTTTATTCTCTTTCAACAATAAAAGTTATTCTTATTCTCTTTGTTTCCTATATTTTGCACATTCAATTGGTTCAGATAGTGTATCTACTGTATCTTTCAAAGTATTCCCTCCTTTACTTCCTCATTACCTCACTCAGTGTAGAAACTTGTAATCATCTACCTAGTATGAAGTAGTATTAATTAAATACAACTACAAATTTTCATGCTACCATTACGGAACTCTTCTACTTAAATTGGCCAAATACACACAGAGACACACACATCAGGAAAACATGTTGAAATTATAAAAGCCTGAACATACAAATTAGAATACTTTCAGATCTACAATGAAAATTACAAAGTTTGTCTTCTTTGTAACTACATCCCAGTACTTAATACAGTGCATACCACATAAACAGGGGCTCAAGGTTACTTGCATGGATCATTGATTGCTTCAATAAATAAATGAGTGAGTGGTAATATCCAAAACTTTAATGGCATTAATCCTACTATGCATAATACAGAAATTTGACTCCATGTGAAATATTCCTTGCTTTAGTTACTTTTGAGAAACTCCCAGGGGTTTCTTGTATCTTAGCACAAAGAATCCTCTGAGTTTTTATTCACTGCCCAAGTTTTCGTTCTCCATCACAGTTGTCCACATCCCACAAAGAATCTGTGATCTATGTCTTACCATTGTCCCTTTATACAGGGTTTGAGATTATTAATGTGAATTTGCTCACACCATACAGCTGCAAAACCTTGCATGGTTTATGAAACTACTGTAACAAAGTGATACGTCTCTTGAGAGCTTGTTTAGCCAGAGATAAGTTATAAATTCTTCATAAGAGAGAAAATTATTCCAGCTCTCTAGCAAATATCTCTCTTCATGCTTTGGACAGCAGAGCAGCACTTAAAAGCTTTATGAAAAGAACAATTTTAGCTTCTGGCAATAGTCCCTTTTCTCCATAAGACTAAGAAATACATTTTCTCTGTTTGGCTGTTATTCAAATTCCAGATCAACCATTGCACTGTTTCCCACATAATATTTGAGACCATTTCTGTCTTTATTTAGCTAAAATGCTTTATTTAAATAAACTTACTCATTTTGATTTATAGTCTAACCCGGTTACCTTTTTAAGCATATCCATTTATTTTCAGTTTCCTTCAAACTTGCAACATACATTGCATTAACAGACAATATTTTTCTTCTGCCATACAATCATTGGTAGATAATATTATAGAGAAGTTTAATACAATAACAATAATGGAAGAAAATTATACAACATACATCAATAATAAAATTTGAAAAAAATCCAGTAATTTACAACATGTTTATAAGTATCTTGCATAAATCCCTAATAAGTGAGGTAAAAGAGTAACAGATCAGGGGAAGATTTAGACCAGAGCCAGGTCTCTTTAACTTCCACTGGTCTGTAGAGTAACACAGAGGTTACCAGCCTTTTTGGCACCAGGAACCGGGTTTGTGGAAGACAATTTTTCCATGAACAGGGTGCAAGGGGGCTGTAGATGGATGGTTTCCAGATGAAACTGTTTCATCAGATCATCGGGCATTAGATTCTCATAAGGAGTGTGCAACCTAGATCCCTCACATACTCCATTCACAATAGGGTTCATTCTCCTGTGAGAATCTAATGGCACCACTGATCTAACAGGAGGCAGAGCTCAGGCAGTAGTGCTTGTTCCTCCACCACTCACATCTTCCTGTGTGGCCCAGTTGCTAACAGGCCACTGATTGGTACTGCTCTGTGGCCAGTGGGTTGGGGACTCCTGGACTAATATCATCATTCATATTTTAGGATTAGCCAAATTATTCTCCAAATATTTTTGACCCCAAAAAGAAAATGTTCTCAATTTGCCTGTCCATCTATGTGTTTTCCTAGCACAGCTACTATCTTTTCTTTTGGGCTTATCCCTACTATCATCACATCTGCTCTTTTACTCATTCTAACCACTGACACACCTTAAGTTCTGATCTCATTCTTCTGTCAGAGAGGACTGACATAGAAAATAAAACAGGTATTCTTGATTTTTAATATTTTATGATTAGTTTACTTAAAAATTGAGAAAAATAAACCCAAACAAATATGGATTTCCTATACTATTCAGAGTTAACATTTAGAAAAACAGATTATAAATGTTTTGTAAGTATTCACATTGTGTGAGTTACTTGTTTATTGTCTTGGGTTTTACCCGCTAATAGAATCCAAAGGAGGAAATCAAGAAGATCATTAGATTTCTAGAGAAGAACCTGAATGATGAGATCTTGGATAGGATCATCAATCACACCTCATTCGAAGTGATGAAGGACAATCCTTTGGTAAATTATACACATCTACCAACTACAGTGATGGATCATAGCAAATCCCCTTTTATGCGTAAAGGTAAACACTTTGCTGGGTTTAATTTCTCTTTTGTACTTTCTCGTGAATTATCATGAGCTAAGGATTAGTTCTGTGATCTCTACTAAGTTGCTTAGCCTGTTTAAGCTTCACAGTAAATACATACAACCAAAAGTTGCTGAGATTCAAAATTATTAAATGAAACAATGCATTTAAATATATTATGGGGATATCTTGAATATTTGATAAATATTTATTCTCCTATTTACTACTGTGCTAAATGGGAGTGCTTTTGGCAATTCTGATGTGAGCAATTCCAAATTTGTCCTTCTTACTCCCTTCAATCTTTAAGATGGCATAGATAAGCTTCCTTCCACTCCTCAGTGAAATACTAATTTCACTTAGTACAGTACCATAGTCTTTAAAGTCCCTATATCACTTAGAAAACCATGGTAATCGCATTAAAATTAATTCATCAAAAGGAGAAACTTTTATTTGACCTTATAAGAAGTTTTAGCCCTCTACAAATACTGTTTAAACTATTAGTAACATAGAGTCCAAATTTAACTTAGAAGAATATGGCATTTACTGTTGAAATACATTACTTCCATTTAAGTAGTCTGTTTATTGTGGCTCAGTATACATAATATATGTCAAAAATGTGTTAATAATAACAATGCATTTAACAAATTATAAACTTAAATAACTTTGAGAAGTTATCCACCTAATAATGCCACAATCAGTTTTCAATATCCTTGATTGAATTGGAGGGAGAAGGGTAGAATTTCAATTTATATGCTAGGAAGTAAGCATAACCTTAGGAATGTATTGTGCATATGAACATATGAAACAAAACCACTGATTTTGAGTAATATGATAGATATTTTTTAAAAGTTGTTTGTTAACTTATTAAGGTAGCAAATAGTCCTAGTGTTTTCAAATTATGCTCTTTCTTTTCTAAAAACAATACATTTAACCTATTAAAAATAACTTACAGAGTATGAAATCAGGTATATTTTTCATCAAAAATTGTATGCATTATAAGTTTGAGCAAAGAAGACTGATGTATATATATCTCATCTGTATGCTTATACACAGATGTAAATGTATGTGTATGTACAGTCATCCCTTGTTATTGTGGGGGATTGGGTCCAGGAACTCTGCCTCTGAATATACTAGAGCCTGCCTATATGAAAAATTGGCACTCCAAACATGTGGGTGGGTTTCTCATCATGCAAATATTGTATTTTTTATTGCTTTTAATTGAAAAAAAATACTGCATATGAGTGAACCCGGCCAGTGCAAGTCTGTATTGTTCAAGGGTCAATTGCGTACATGTACATATATATTCTTTTTCCTGGTAGAAGAATCAGAAAATAAATCTTTATTAAACATGGCAAATTCTCACTGTGATAGATACCTGAATATAATTTCCCAGAAATTTTATCTCAGATCTTATGAAAATTGATGCCATTTCATGACATCTAATTATGGTGTAGACATAAAGAAGACAGGCTCAGTATCTGGATTCTATGGTTTCTCCAACCTCAACAGAAAAAAAGCACGTGCTGTTCTAATATTGAAGGCAGTCTTTATATCCCCTCTCTAGGGGGTTAAGAACATACTTTTGTGGTCAGATTGATCTGAGGTTTATCCAGGCTATGCCATTCCCTGAACCTATTACCCTGAATATATTAATTAACCTACCAAAGCTCTGATTACATCACTGGCAAAGCAGATAATATAATAACACCTGTGGCACAAGTTTCTGGGGAGGATTATGGTAAATGATATGCAAGTATTTCGGATATTTTCTCACAATAAATAATGCATACAGAAGTAAAAAGTATTATTAGTCTAAGTAGTTTGAGAATTCCTTCTTCCTTCCTTCCTTCTTTCCTTCCTTCCCTGATGTATCCAGTAAACATTTAGAGTACTCATTAATTAATTAATTAATTCATTCATTCATTAATAAGAAAAACTTCTTCATGAATACCTATATACAGCACATATTCTTTAAAAGATTCAAGGGTAAATGATACATATCTTTGACTCAAGAAGCTCACTA
>NW_012120710.1:658232-697081 GCF_000951035.1 Colobus angolensis palliatus | reverse complement strand
TTAAAGTATAATTAAAAAAAAAAAAAAAAAAAAAAGAAAGAAGCTCACTATGTAGTGCAAGGGGCATGTACATAAATGAATGCTGAAAGAAGTGAAGTATGAACAAATGTGCCACGTACACTGAATTTTGAAAGATGCCATATTATATAAATCAATATTATTATTATGAGGGTGGGATAGATTATGTCCGATGTTTATTCATATATTCTAAATTATAACAAACAGAAAAACTTGGCCTTTGACCAGCATTTATCAAGTTTTTTTTGTGAAGCAAACGTGTTTGTGTATATTATAAAATTTATATGCAGATCAGATCACTGGAATGATTTATGTATAACTTTTAATTGCCTAAATCTGTGTTCTCCTCTGTTTTTAATGACATCCTTATGGATGCATTAGCCCCAATATGTTTATGTTGAACCCTTATTCAACCCTATGTTGAATTCCAGAGCTATTGACATCTGGTGAACATAGAACAAAATGTAACAACTAGGGAAACAACCATATCTTTAAGAATGTTTTTCTTTTGAAAGACTTGGGAGTTTTATCAAACCACTGTGGATTAATATAACTTGTAATTTAATATGATGTGTTAAAATATTAAGATGTTTTTCTCTAAAAATATTGGCAGTACATTAAAAGTTTGTTCATTTTCCAAATACGTATTTATAGATACCCAAGTATGAGAGATTAAATTTAAATTTTTATCCTAAAAGATTTACTTTAAAAAGCATGGTTCCAGGATATTGTGTATTTGATATTAATGTTATTATTCCCACCTAAATTACAAATAAAGAACAAGCCTAGTGAATTTAGGAAAAACAACTATCATCTCCATATCATAGCATCCTTGTTTATAAATTCTAGGAAGTGATACTTATCAACTTTTTATTTCTGTTTTGCTGTGCTGATGACTAATTTTTTGTCTAGTTTCCAAAAGTTACTTTATGAAATAAAATATGCCCTGGCTATTGATCCAAGTGCTCCGTGATAACCTCATGACCCACGGCCAATAGAAACAGTGAAATTATCACTCTCAGGAAACTATTGTAAAGCTCAGGAATTTAAACAAGAAAATTAGTCTTTCTCAGAATGCCTCTTCAAATGTCAGACTCTATTTAGTGATAAGCCACCTTTCCAGATGGAAGAAAATTATTGAATTTTTAAAAGGCTTAAATTTTAAAGCTTAATACAATTTAAAGGCTGTTTTAATTCATTCAAATAAAATGAAAGTCTTTCTTTAGTCCTTCTAACCTTTTCCTTTGGTATATACTGTTTTTTCTTCTTATGGAAATATTTTATTCTTTCCTATTTTTTTTTAATTTATCTTTAGGGACGGCTGGTGACTGGAAGAATTACTTCACAGTGGCCCAAAATGAGAAATTTGATGCAATTTATAAGACGGAAATGTCTGAAACTGCACTTCAATTCCGCACAGAGATTTCACGTGTCTAAATCACAAATCTGAAGAAATAAGGCATTGTCTGTAGTTGATTGAAACGAGGGCAGTTATGAATTGATTTGGGCAATCAGATGAATTGATGAAGGAGAATAATATGCTTTTAATATGTTGATTCTTTTCAATGTTATTAATCAGATCCCAATGTTGTTCCTTTGATTCTGAGGTTCCAAATTCTCTAAGGCTAAAGTTCATTGTTAACTTTTTGTAACAAAGGAACAGTGTAACCACAGGCTCTTCCTGCCTTTTTCTACACTAGAACTAATAAGAAAGAAGGGATTTATTTTACTTAATCTCCCATATATTATGATTTAGAATTAAGTTCCCCTCCCTAGTGCCATGGTCCAAGAAATGCTGTTTTCATAATGAGACTGTATTTCCTAACTCTGCCCCAATTTCCCTTTGCTGAAAATTTGACCCAGGACACTGTGTTCCACTGCTGTCTACCGAGTTTCAAGTTGTTCTCTGAGTCATAGCTCATCTTCCTGCAGTGCCTCTATTTGGATAACATAGTTCATGTCCCCGATCATGTAGTTCAGATTTTGGAAATGTTTTTTCTATATCATGCCTAATGTCTAAGTCTCCCAAAGGCAAACATCTACAATAGTCTCTGTAGGATTCTTTCCTGGGAACTGGAGCCTTGTTCTGAAAACCAACCCTGAGGTCTGTGACCTGCTTCCTATGGGGAGTCCTCTTTTTCCCAACAGACCCGTTTGAACTTCAGAGAAATCACCTACTGCTGTGTTCTGGTCACCATTTGGGAACTTCAGTTACTTAATCTTATGTTTGAATAGATGTGAATACTTTAATAGCACCTTTAATACCCTAGACATAATCATAACCTCTGCAGAATATTTCCCAGTCTGGTGCCCAAGGAGGACTCTCTAGACTGAATCTCCACTCTGCCCTCCTGACCCAATGTTCCTTCTACTTATTATTACATGCTTATGTCTATTTGCTTGGCCTCTGATCCATGTTTTTTTTGACATTTGTTCATCAACTCCAACTTTGCATTAGAAGTAGTTGTTTAGATATCCATTTGCAACAAAGTATTTTTCTTGAGATCAGATCACAAGTGCCACATTATATGCCAAGCCATGGTTCTCAAGCTGAAGGTAGGGTACCCTGGGCCCTTACTTGTTCTGACAGGGGTGGGGATGGTGGTTCAGGCACATTGCTAGTCTTTCTGAGTCACAACTGAGGTAGCTATGGCTTATGGTATTTTGACTTCACAGGTGAATCTCTGCTGTCAGCCAGGAATAGCTAAAATAGCTAAAAACATTAAGCTGTAATGTTTCTTTTTTCCAGCCCCAGCAAAGGATTTGTCTAATGTTAACCACAAACCCCATAGAAGTAGTACACCTATTATTCTGGAGATAGTTGCTTCTATAGATTTATTACAATATGTATTATATGAGTATATAATTTGTGTTTATGTTCCACAGAAACATATTTTATAGGAGTTAATCGTGACTATCTAAAGGTATTGTGAACTAGTTCCAGGTTTCTCCAATACCCTTGTTCACAAGAAGTAAACTAAAATCATGTATCTATTTCCTCTATTATCTTTATTAAATAATAAGTTAGTGTGGCCTGAATATATATGGATTTCTGATATTATAGTCTATTACTTGGGGAAGAAACACCACTAAATTATCCTCTAATCTATGGAATAGATTAGCTACACTTTCTTCACTAGCAAGATAAAATAATTTCTACTTTTTCTAGTTTTACTATGTAGAAATGAGTCTCTGTAATTCAACTGTATTCAACAACTTAGTAAGTTGTAATTATGCCTCAGGTATGGTTCTATGAACTGAGTGAAGACTAGAGATGAAAGTAGAATTCAGATTTTCCTTTACTTTTTTAATAGGTTGTTGCCTCTTATATATTTATTCTATGATGCAAATGTCACTATCCTAATTCCTCAGTTTATGTTTAACACCACACAGTGTCACTTGTATGATTCAAATACATTTGATATCTTTTGAAATCATTCAGAATACTACACAATTAATTTTTCTAAAACAATGCTTTTATCATTATTTCTCCTATTGAATCATCAGTACAATTTCCAGATGAAAACACTTAATCTCATATTACTATCTTTCTCTAATAGAACCATGATGTAAGGATAGTGATAACAAATATCTGACAATGGTATGATTATTTCCTCATCCATGGAAATTCTCCTTAATCAACTCAAGGGCTATTTTCTAAAAAGCCAAAGCATTGCTTCCAAGAACTTTTCATCATGACATAGATAGACACTCAGCTTCAGACACTCAAAGGAAAGTGTCAAGTACTCCCTTTCACTCTACTCTATTCTATTGTGTTATCTTCCCAAATTATTTTCTATCCACATTCTTCACTCCCTTTCCCATTGACCCTATGTTCTGTGTGATAAAAATTGCATCATTTGTGGCTTTTGAAGGTTAAGTATTATGCCCCATTTCACCATTAATAAACATACAACTCTTCTCCATATTTTGTAACTCCTTTCATACACAGAAAAAAATAGTATAATTTCTTCAAAATGCTTGATATTAATGATACATGGGAAAACAATTATTTGGTGCAGTGATCTTCGGATAACTGGGAAAGGCCAGGGGAAAAGGAGAGATACTGGTGGTGATCAATGGACCCATGTATAAATTGTTTTTATTATGTAAGCTGTCTTCACACACGTCTTATTATGTATGATCATTGGAACTGTTTTATATATATGTAAAATTTCCACATTATTTAGGCATTACTTTCAGCAACAAAGTAATCCTTTTTTAGCTGCCACTTAATGAATACAATACAATACAATGTATTGTATTTTGCTATAGTAAACCTATTAATGACTATTTGTGTGCCATTATGACATTTAACTGCCTTATATTTTGAAATCTCATGTCTGTTTTTTGTGGCTATTTTAATTTTCCGCCCTCAAAATATAGACGAGTATCTTTGTAGTAGGAAAATCATAAAGATTAACAGCTTCTTCCCTAGTTAATAACCCTGCATATTGTTTTTGTGTATGGATCAGGGGATAAATCAGGAGGGTATTTGAGGCAACATTGAAGACCAAGCAATACAGAACAAAAGATAAGAGCACAAAATCTGTAATTATAAAGCCATTTTAGAATTAGGTCTTTGCCACTTTCTAGCCATGAAAGCTTGAGCAAGTCACAATTTTTCTGTGCTCAATTACTTATCTGTACAATGTAGACAATGAGTATTTCTTGCAAAGATGAAATAATGTATAAAACAATTAGAACAGTGCCTAGCATACTTCAATGTGCTCATTTAATATTAGCTGCCATGAAGGTAATCATTGTGAAAATCTTGACATTGTATTTATTTAAATGGGATTGAGGCATCGGATTTCTTGTTCCACACTGCTAGCTGGCTTCAAAATGTACAGATATTTTGCAAATTACTGGGAGCAAGGAGGTTTCTGGCTTCATTACTGTTTCCATTGTTCTTTTGTTGTTTGCTACCAAGTTAAAATTTTCACATGTGTCAAGTACTCTTGCTTAAGGCATTACTTTCAAGTACTTAATATTTTCAATGTGTGTCAATGATCATCATTCAATAGAAAAGCACAACAACACTGTAAAGATTGGAATAACACTGCAAATGATGTATAGGTTGTCATAATCCAGCTATTGAAAAAAATAAAGATGAGTTACCTACTGTGACATAGGTAGACTGAAATTTCTCAGTGGGAATTTTGTTACATGGGGAAGCCTATTTTTGAAATTTTAAATTTTTATTTATGTAATTTATAGAGCAGGTTTTTGCCATGTCGCCCAGGCTGCTCTCAAACTCCTGGCCTCAAGTGATCCTCCAGTCTCGGCCTCACAAAGCACTGGGATTATAGGCATGAGCCACCCTGCCTAACCATAAAGTCTACGTTGTCAAACTTAGCATTTGGGTGTCATGACATTCACTTATATATTCTATCAGTAATGCTTTGTAATCATTTTGGTAGCAATTGGGAAAGGCCATGTCTCAGCATTTTTTAGAAAATGCCAGTGGACACATAGAAAATGATTTTCAAATGTGTTTGAAGATCTTAAATGCAAGTTTTCTTGGCCCTATTCAAATCATAAGTTTATTGGTCAGGAATGTGGAAACGGCTAAACCCAAATGGATTCTATCTCTTACTTTATCATCTTACCTAAGGCTGATCACAGCCTTTTCTCATTAGTTTACAAGAAGAAATAATTTTCTTAATCATTATAGAATATGATAATAGAATTACATATACACAATTGTATAATTTAATTCAACGTTAATGATATGTAGAATGATATATAATTATTATATTTTATATTTTATTACCATTTTAGCTGATAATTTATTCGATATCAGACAATTCTGTAGAAGTGTCAGTATATTTCATTTTAAAGCAAGCAAACTGAGACTTAGAACTGGGATTCAAATATAAGTCTGTTTGTCTTCAAAATGTCATTCAACATTACATGATACTTTGTAGAATTATATGTAAATAATCAACTTCAGATATTAGATTACCTCTCAAACATGTCATGGAAATAATTAAGTAATGGTGCCTAAGCTGACAATGCTAAATTTACAAGTTCTTTTCTCTCTTAGAGACTTCATATTGCAAGGACACTGCCTGAGAACTTATGAAAATTAGATTCGTGCGTACTTTTTCTCTATAAACTATGTCATAATTGGTGCTTGTTTATAGTCTTAAATAATGATGGCAATACCATAGTTCAAACTCATCCAGGTTAATTTGAGTTTCAAGTGTTGATTTTAAAACTTACTCATTAGAAAGGAATGTCTCTGGTAAAATGCATAGAGTCCCAACAAATGATTAATAAGATAATGCAGTCTATTCATAAGAAGGGCACTAACTGTACCTTGTCCTGTTCTCTTCTATTGAGAGAAAGAGAACAAGATGCCACAAATCTTATGAAAAAGCTTCTCCTGTAACTTTGAATATGGGAAAAAAGGAGAGGGAACAAACTATTTTCTCACAACTTGCATCCTCTATATCCCCTCCCTCCCTTCCTCTAGAACTATTGGCAAGAGTATCAAAACTGCTGTGCATCTTAGAAGTTTTTGTGAAAGAAAGATTCTTGTAGCTCTCTCTAGAGATTCTGATTAAGAAAGCCTGGAGAGGGACTTAAATTTACACATTTTATTAGACACCAGAGGTAACTCAGTAGCTTTATTATATATTGCAATTTCCAAGTGATGAAGATGAACTACTCATTTTGCAAGTAATAGATAGATAGACAGCCAGATTTAACAGCTACAAAGTAGCTCCTTTTGTATGAATGAAATTCATATTTAGAAATGCAGAAAAATAAAATAATGAAAACATAAAACTTAGAGCCAATGCCTAAATATAATTGAAGGGAAAGAGGAAGTTAAGTGAATCACATAGCTTAAAACTGGCCTTTAGACAAATATGCAGTGTGTTTCAAAATAAAATAAATGGGCAACTCTCCCAGTACAGTTTGCTTAGTGTGTATACTATTCATTTGCTTAAACAATAAGTATACATTGGGCTTCATTGAGAACATTTTTTTCTTATTCCCTGGGTAATTATTTCTTCCACTTTTCAAAAGGTAAGTTTCTGAATAGATTAGTATGTGATAAAACTATATTCTACCATTGGTAACGCAGAAGCCGGTGTTGTTTTTATTGTCATATTTTGGGGTCTTGGACTTGAACCACACTGGGCATCTGCAACAAAGCCAAAGCAAACCAGAAAGGGATAGCAACATATAATAAAAATAAATAGATATAAAGTCTGTTCAGAGCAGCCTAGTGGTCAAGGCATATTTAAGGTACCAAAATTTCATCTCAATATCTAAATTTTTCATGGTCATTGAAGTTTTACCTTTTTTTTTTAAAGTATAGCATACAGATAGAAAACTCCAAAAATCATAGGTATACAGAGAACTCTTCCAAATAAAGACATCCGTGTAACCAGATTTCATATCTCTGTTTAATCAGTGTTTAAGAAATAGAATATTACCAGCATACCAGAGCCTCACTCTTCCTGTCAATGTTACTCCCGATGGCAACCACAATCTGATTTCTAACACCATGGATTACTTTTGCCTTTTATTTTGAAAGTTATGTTAATGGAATTGTACAGATGTACTCTGTGGACTTTGTGACTTTTTTCGCTCAACATTGTATTTTACTGATTTATCCATGTTGTTGCATGTAGTTGTAGTTTTTATTTTTATTATTATATAGGATTCTATTGTGAGACTATACCAATATTTATTTGCTTTTGATAAGCATTTCAAAATTTTCAGTTTGGTTTACTACAGATAGTACCACAGTAAACATATTATTTACATTTTTGGTATATATATTTTAGGTGCATTTTCCCTGAGTGCAGCCTAGGTACTGATTTACTAAATAATGTGATGTACATAAGTTTAAGATATACCACCATATACTTTTCCAAAGTGGTTATATTGATTTAAAATTACACCAGCTGTACAAAAGCATTCCAGTCCCAGATTTTATACTTATCACCTATTATTTTATAAGATTTTCATTTTACTCATCTTGGTAAATGTGTACTAAGTTCTGGTTATAATTGATATTTCACTGCTGATAAATTTTGAGTCAGTTTTCACATTAATTCATCACATTTCTTATTTGTTATACCTCTTTTGTGAAGTACCCATTCAAATCTTTTGTCTAGTTTTTTATGTGTTGCCCTATTTTTTTCACTGATTTGAAGAATATGCATGTCTATTTATGAGTGTGCATGTGCATATGTTTGCTTACACATATGTACATATTTTTATGTAGGGTAATTATTTCTTCCACTTTTTGAAAGCTAAGTTTCTAAAAAGATTAGTATGTGATAAAACTATACTCTCTTATTGTTTCACCTGAATTGTTCTTATTGTCATATTTTGGGGTCTTAGGCTTGAACCACACTGGGCATCTGCAACAAAGCCAAAATGTAAGGAAAGCAAACAAAAAAGGGATAGAAACATATAATATAAATAGATATAAAGTCTGTTCAAAGCAGTCTGTTCAAAGATATATATATATATATATATATATATATCTTTCCTTTTTAAGATTTTTAATATCTTTGCTCTTTTCAAGCATCCTACTTATTTTCATATTGTTTATAGAAATATTAGGGATATGGCCGGGCGCGGTGGCTCAAGCCTGTAATCCCAGCACTTTGGGAGGCCGAGACGGGCGGATCACGAGGTCAGGAGATCGAGACCATCCTGGCTAACATGGTGAAACCCCGTCTCTACTAAAAAATACAAAAAGCTAGCCGGGCGAGGTGGCGGGCGTCTGTAGTCCCAGCTACTCGGGAGGCTGAGGCAGGAGAATGGCGTAAACCCGGGAGGCGGAGCTTGCAGTGAGCTGAGATCTGGCCACTGCACTCCAGCCCGGGCGACAGAGCGAGACTCCGTCTCAAAAAAAAAGAAATATTAGTGATATTCCTATTTCATCCTCAATATTGATGCTTATTCTCGCTCTCTTTCTAAATATATCTTGCCAGGTGGTTGTCAATTTTATTACTCTTAAGAAATACAAAACTGTTGGCTTTTTAGATATTGCATCTGCTATTTCATCTGCTTATTCTATGACTTGAGTTTTTAGTCACTTAACAGTATCTTTTGGTATTATTAATCTTAATATTGTTCAATTTATAATTTTTTTCTTCAGAGTAAGCATTTTGTACCCCACATAAGAAATATTTGTTAACAATGAGGTAATAAATATGCTTTTTTAAAATACAGGATTTATTGTTTGCCTTTCACATATAAATCTAAAATATATCTGGAATGAATATTTATATGGTAGAACTCCAGTGGTTTTCTCCACCTAGAGATAGGTTGACTTAGCACAATTTACTAAAAAGGCCATTCGTTCCTCACTTTACTGCAGGCACATTTGTCATACATCAGTTGTCCCTATAAATGTGGGTCTGCATCTGGACTGTTTTATTCCATTGGTCTTTTATAAATGTTTACACTAACACTATATTGCTTTAATTAATATAGCTTAACAATGTGACTGAATGACTGATAGTAGAACTCTTTTAATTTCATTTTTCCTCAGGAATGCCTGGTCAATTATTGGCCTTTTGCTTTTCCATATACATTTTATAAGAACCTTGCCAATTTCCCTCAAAAAAAAAAAAAAAAAAAACCTGCTATGATCTGTATTAGGATTGCATTTAATCTATTGATCAATTAGTCAAGTAATTACATGATTACAGAAAACTGTTTTTATTTTGGAATTATTTGGTTCCCTCTAATAATTTGTTGTTTCAGTGTAGAAATCATATGTTTTTGTTAGATTCAGTTCTCTATATTTGACCTATCTTGGTCATTTTAAATGATGTTTTCTTTAAAGGCTATTTTATAATTTTTGTTGCTGGTATATAGAAATGCAATTGATTTTTTGTTTAACTTTTTATCCAGAGACCTTCTTAAATTCATTTGTTAATTTTAAAAGTCTACAGATTCTATCAAGTCTTTTTACACACAGTATAATGTCAGTTATCAATGATAGTTTATAATTATTCCTTTAAAAACTTTGTATTTTTTTAGTTCTTCTTGTGTTGCCTAGATCATTTAATAAAATATTTAAAAAATAGTGAATTGAGAACTTAGGCTTTTGTTTTCAGTCTCAGAAGTAGAGCTTTTAATATTTTATCACTAATTCTATTTTTTGTATTTCATAAATTGAAATTCTTCAATTTGTTAAGAACATTTCATTTAACTATGAGTTGCTAGAATTGTATCTTTACGCATATATTGAGATTATTTAATTCCCTTTTATAATTTTAATAGAGGTGAATGACTAATTTTTGTAAAATAATGTAAAATCAATATTGCATTTTTGAAATGAACCCACCTGGTTGTTGTGGATTATCCTGTTTATTCCTACATTCAATTTACAAATCTTTGAGATATTTTTACTTATATTCATGAAGCTAATATATAATATTTTTTCTTATATTTCCCATGTTAGATTTTATGTCAATTTATGGGAGTCTCATAAGGAGAACTGGAAAGTGCTTATCTACTTCTAGCCTATGAAGTGTGTGAATAAGATTGACGATATTTCTCTTTTAAGCTTTGGTGAAGCCATTAGTGACTGGGATTTTCTTCATGGAAAAGTTCTTAATAATAATTTCAGCTCTTTAATGTATACAAAAATATTGTAATTTTCTATTTCTCTGTCAGTTTTGACAAGTTGTGCTTTTTGAGTAGTTTTTCCATTTTGTTCAAAATTTTAATTTATTCTTTAATTATTTTATCTTTATATTTTCTATGGAAAATTAGTGATACTCACTTTTTCATCCATAATATTGATGATTGTTCTCTTTCTATTTTTTAATATGTCTTGCCAGGTAGTTATCAATTTTATTACTCTTAAAAAATACCAAATTTACTTGGCTTTTTTGACATTACATGTAGGATTTCATTAAATTCCATCTTTATATTTTTCTTAATTGAGGATTGTTTTGTATTGTTTCCAAGTTTCTAGATATAGAAGCTTTGATCATTAATTTTCAGCTTTTAAAGTTGTTATGACAGGATGTAGTGGCTCATCCCTGTAATCCCAACACTTTGGGAGGCTGAGGCAGGCAGATCACCTGAGGTCAGGAGTTTGAGAGTAACCTGGCCAGCATGGTGAAACCTCGTCTCTACTAAAAATACAAAAATTATCCAGGTATGGTGGTGGGCGCCTGTAATCTCAGCTACTTGAGAGGCTGAGGCAGAAAAATTGCTTGAACCCGGGAGGCAGAGGTTGCAGTGAGCCAGGGTCATGCCACTGAGCTCCAGCCTGGGTGACAGAGCAAGACTCCATCTCAAAAAAAAAAAAAAAAAGTTAATAGGTAAGAATTGTATGTATGTATGGAGTACATGTGATATTTTGATACACGCATATAATGTGTAATGATCAAATCAAGGTAATTGAGATTTCCATCACCTCATTTATTATTTGTGTTCAGAACATTCTAAATTTTCTCTTCCAGCCATTTAAAAATATACAGTAAAATATTCATAACCACAGTCACCCTCCTGTGCTGAACACCAGAACATATTTCTCCTAATTTGAAGATTTAAATTTTCTAATATGTGCATATCAATATAATTCACTTGAAACACTTTTTATCTTCACCCTTCAACTTCTTTGTCTTTTTTTTTTTTTTTTTGAGACAGGATCTCGCTCTTTCAACCAGACTGGAGGGCAGTGGCTCAGTCATGGCTCATTGCAGCCTGGAATTCCTGGGCTCAAGTGATCTTTTCACCTCAATCAACCATGTAACTGGGACTACAGACGTGTATTACCATGCTCAGCTAATTTTTACATTTTTTGTACTGACACAGATCTTGCTCTGTTACTCAGGCTGGTCTCAAACTCCTGGCCTCAAGTGATTCTCTCTCCTCAACCTCTCAAAGTGCAGGGATTACAGGTATGAGCCACTGTGGCTTGCCACACTACAACTTTTGAAGTGCCAAGTTGTATTATCACTTAATTCACAAATTTATTTAATTTCTTGTCTTATATTATCCTGTTCAAAGGTAAGAATACCCGAAGCTCAGTGGGTTAAGTAACTTTTACAAAATTAGAGCTGATACCTGAAAGCTAGGGTCAAATCCAGTTCCACTGATTATAGGGACAGTGCTGTTTATACAGGGGCTTTCTGAATGCCTGGAAGTGAGGTATTCTGTTGCTGCTACATTGCAATAAGAGCAGGCAAGCAGGCATGCAGTCAGCATCAGCCATGGTAATCTTTACACAAGTTATTACACAGATGACACTCATTGCAGGATTATTGTGTAATGATTGCCACAGCTGATGCTCACTGCCCACAGCTGATGCTCATTGCATGATAATCAAATCATCACTTTGTACCCCTTGAATATATACAATTTGTATTTGTTAATCAGTTGTATTTTTATACAGAATCAGAGAGCAGGATTCCACGGTTCAGCTCCTGGACATCTCATAGCCCTTTCTGGCTCATGGAACCCATCCACCATTGCCCGCTCACGTTGCTTTGGAGGTTATTTTCTGAAATCATTGTCTGGACCTTGGTAAAGGCATTTTCCCATCCCTTTCACCTACAGAAACAAGTGTCCCAGAGGTCGGGTGAAGAGAACTGAAATAGAAAAATACCCAGATTCTTTTAACAAGTTGATCAAATAAATGCACAAGCAAATAGCTCCAGTAACTAAGTTTTAATTTCTCTTTATGGGTCCCAAACTATTTTCTTATATTTGTTAGGGAAAATTTTATCCAAGATAGCACCATCTTTTGAGGACAGCAAGTTGAATCATGTTCCTGTGTGACCCCTCTGCATACTTACCAATTTTTACTTATGACCTTCCTTTTTCCCCTCCGCCATTATTTCCTGTGTAGCACCTGGTTGATTAAGTTCCCTCTACCTTGGAGAAAAGGTTGATGCTGTTAATAGGGAGGATCACTGAGCCCCTGCAGCTTTCCAGAGCCTACAGGAGGTTCTTCCACCAGGGTTCTGAGCAGAATAGAAATTAACCTCACAGTTAGGGCCAAGAGCCAGGGTTGCAGCAGTGTCATTTGGTAAAACGAAGTGGCAGAGGGAGATGGTGTAGGGTAGAGGAAAAGCACAGGCCTTCCTGTCAAATACATCAGAGTTTGGATCCCATCTCTGCCACATACTAACTCTTTCATCTTATGCAAGCTATTACTGTTGCCGAATCTCAGTTTCCTCAATTGCATGAACACCAGGACAAAGAATACCTCTATCAAGGATAGGTCATAGGATCATAGTATTATGAGGATGAAATTAGATGATAAAACTTCAGCTGAATCTGGTCCTTGAGAGGGGCTCGATAAAGACCTCTTTCTCCTCCTTTTCTTAGAAGAAGGCTCATTTGCCTACCAACACATGACTCAAGGAGGCAGGGATGTGTATTAGTCCATTTTCACACTGCTATAAAGATACTACATGAAACTGGGTAGTTTATAAATAAAAGAGGTTTAATTGACTCACAGTTTCACATGGGTGGGAAGACCTCAGGAAACTTACAATCTTGGTGGAAGGTGAAGGAAAAGGAAGCACGTTCTTCACAAGGGGCCAGGGAGAGAGAGCGAGCCATCAGGGAAAATGCCAGACACTTTTCAAACAACCAGATCTCCTGAGAACTCACTCACTATCAAGAGAAAAGCATGGGGAAAATCGCACCCATGAGCCAACCACCTCCCACCAGGTAACCCCCTCAACACGTGGAGATTACAATTCTAGATGAGATTTGCGTGGGGACACGGAGCCAAACCATATCAGGGAAGTTGAGGAGTAGGATTTGACCACTCTGAGATGAGGCACAGGTGTATGGTAAATGCACCTGATAGCAATAACTTAAGCATATTCTGAGAATGACCCTGCATGGTACATGCACCTGAATGTGTGTTATGAGCTAGAGCTAGAGAATCTTGGTGTAGCCATCCAGAGATTTGTTTCTTGGCTATGAGGAACATCTAAGACCCTGGCTTCTCCTATGGAACATGGGACATACAGAGAAGTGAGTTTTGGGTTGCATAAACGTTGTCACGTGGAAATTGTTAGGGAAAGGATACTATGTGAAAATCCTGTACAAACTGCATTCCTTTTGCAAGAGTTTCAGTTTTCCCTTCTTCTGCCCAGTCCACCACCACTGGGCTATGTGGTTGGTTCTCCTGTCCAGCCCACTAATACTAGATTTTTAGGCCTCTAGGTAAGTCCCTAGTAAAACCCGATGTGTCATTTGCTGATTCTGGTCTCTTCTTTGGCCTCTTGAACCTGGTGCCATCCTTACTGGAGTAGACAGGAGTTCAGCACAACAACAGCTCATACTGAAACTCTTGGCAAGAAATCTTTCCTCAATAAACTCATCTCTGACGACCTACCTGATTCCATCAGTTCATTCATTCATTTGAGTTAGATATTGCCCTCCATCTAGGTTTTCTTTTTCTCAAAAATAATAATAATAATAATAATTATTGTATTTCAGTTGTGAGGAAGTGGAGCTGGGATTTGACACCAGGTAGTCTAATACCTGAGCATAGTCTTAACCACTGTGCTCTCTTGCCTTCTCCTAGACCTCAGTCTCTTCTCATGAATTCATCTGTGCACGTTAGCTGCTTCTGAAGCACCTCTCTTCCCTGGAATACTGGGAATTCCTTACTCTCCCCTTAACAAATTGGTGTTTCTCTCTACTTTGAAAACTTTATGTACAAAATATATAAAAAGTGTCTTTTACTTACTTTGGATTCCTAATATAATAGCTAGGTTTTAAAAATGAGGTGTTGATTATTATCTGCAATGAAGAGGCAATTTAGAATTTCTTCACTGGAATTTGGCTTTGGAAATATTCTATTTGGCCAGTAGAATTTTCAGTGTTGTTGGTACTCAGGTATTTGTTTGGCATTTACTTTTTTAAGAATTTGAATATCTTTAGCTGGGGGCATATAATCTCCAGTTCAACATAAGCCCCACTATCCTTCTCAGTCGCTCTCACATTTATGTGACTTGCCTAGGACATTAAAAGCATTTTAGTTTTTGGCTAGTCCAGAAAAATCTCATCTAGTTTCTTCCCCAAGGTATATAATCCCTTCAAAGCAATATTTTCTGTCTGCACAATTGGTTTTAGATTCAATCCTTTAGTTGAAGCTGAAATATATTATTAAACCATCCACATTTTTCCTGTTATTATCTCACACACAGAGGAACACACACAAATATAAAATAAGTAACAAATAGAAAAAACAGCAAGTTAGAAAAGTAAAATGAGCTTAGTCATTCAATTAAAATGAAAAGAGGTTGATATGGTTTGGTTGTGTTCCCATCCAAATCTCATCTTGAATTGTAACCCCCATAATTCCCACATGTCCTGGGAGGGAGCAGGTGGGAGGTAATTGAATCATGAGCGTGGCTCTTTCCCATGTTGCTCTCATGATATTGAATAAGTCTCAAGAGATCTGGTGGTTTTATAAAGGGGAGTTTTCCTGTACAAGCCCACTTGCCTGTTGCCATGTAAGATGTGCCTTTGCTCCTCCTTTACCTTCCACTGTGATTGTGAGGCCTCCCGAGCCATGCAGAACTGTGAGTCCATTAAACTTCTTTCCTTTATAAATTACCCAGTTTCAATTATGTCTTTATTAGCAGCATGAAAAGAGATTAATATAGTAAACTGGTGCCAAGTAGAGGGGTGCTGCTGTAATGATACCTGAAAATGTGACTTTGGAACAGCTTGGAGGGCTCAGAAGAACAAAGGAAGATGTGGGAAAGCTTGGAACTTCCTAGAAACTTGTTGAATACCTTTGATCAAAATGCTGATAGTGATATGGACAATAATATCCAGGTTGAGGTGGACTCAGATGGAGATGAGGAACTTGTTGGGAACTGGAGCAAAGGTGACTTGCTATATTTTAGCAAAGAGACTGGAAGCTTTTTGCCCCAGCCCTAGAGATTTGTGGAACTTTGAACTTGAAAGAGATAGTTTAAAGGCATCTGACTGAAGAAATTTCTAAGCAGCAAAGCATTCAAGAGGTGATTTGGGTATAGCCAAAGGCATTCAGTTTTATGTATTCACATATATATGGTTTGGAATTGGAACTTATTTAAAAAGGGAAGCAGAGAATAAAATTTCAGAAAATTTGCAGCCTGACAATGCAATAGAAAAGAAAAACCAATTTTCTGAGGAGAAATTCAAGCCAGCTGCAGAAATTTGCATAGGTAATTAGGAGCTAAGTGTTAATCATCAAGAAAATGGGGAAAATGTCTCCAGGACATATCAGAGGTCTTCATGGCAGCCTCTCCCATCACAAGTCTGGAGGCCTAGGAGGAAAAAACGGTTTCCTGGGCCAGGCCCAGGGCCTTGCTGTTTTGTGCAGCCTCAGGACTTGGTGTCCTGCATCCTGCCATGGCTAAAAGGGGCCAACATACATCATAGGTCTTTGCTTCAGAGTGCAAGCCCTAAGCCTTGGCAGCTTACAGGTGGTGTTGGGTCTGTGGGTGTGTAGAAGTCAAAAATTGAGGTTTGGGAACCTCCACCTAGATATCAGAGGGTGTATGGAAATGCCTGGATGTCCAGGCAGATGTGTGCTACAAGGACAGAGCCCTCATGGGAGAACTTCTGCTAGGGCAGTGTGGAAGAAAAATGTGGGTTGTGAACCCCCACACAGAGCCCCTACTTGGGGGCACTGCCTAGTGGAGCTGTGAAAAAAGGACCACTGTCTTCCAGACTCTAGAATGGTGTATCTACCAACAGCTTACACTATGCACCTGGAGAAGTCACAGGCACTCAATGCCAGCCTGTGAAAGCGGCCAGGAGGGGGGCTGTATCCTCCAAAGCCACAGGGACAAGACCATGGGAACCCACCTCTTGCATCTGTGTGACTTGAATATGAGTCAAAGAGTCAAAGGAGATATTTTGGAGCTTTCAGATATGACTGCCCTGCTGGATTTCAGACCTGCATGGAGCATCTTGTCCTTTCATTTTGGTCAACTTATCCCATTTGGAATGAGCGTATTTACACAATGTCTGTACTCGCATTGTGTCTAGGAAGTAACTGACTTGCTTTTGACTTTACAGGCTCATAAGTGAAAGGGACTTGCCTTGTCCCCGATGAGACTTTGGACTTGGACTTTGAGTTAATGCTGAAATGAGTTAAGACTTTGGGAAACTGTTGGGAAGGCATGATTGGTTTTGAAATGTTAGCACATGAGAGTTGGATGGGGCCAGGGGCCAAATGATATGGTTTGGCTGTCTCCCCATCCAAATTTCATCTTGACTTGTAGCTCCCATAATTCCTACATGTTGTAGGAGGGACTCAGTGTGAGATAATTGAATCATGGGGACAGTTCTTTCCCATGCTGTTCTCGTGATAGGCAATAAGTCTCATGAGAACTGATGGTTTTAAAAAGGGGGATTCCTCTGCACACATCTTCTTGCCTGCTATCATGTAAGACAGGCTTTTGCTACCCCTTCACCTTCCGCCATGATTGTAAGGCCTCCCCAGTCATGTGGAACTGTGAATCTATTAAACCTCTTTCCTTTATAAATTACCTACTCTGGAGTGTCTTTTTTTTTTTTTTTTTAATTATTAGCAGCATGAGAACAGACTAACATAGAGGTTAACATCTATATGTTCCCAATTACTAGCTCCATGATCTTGGCTTGTTAGTTAGCATGTCTGATTCTATTTCCACATTGCTAAAAGTATTTCATAGCATTATGAAGAGAATAAAATAAAATGACATATGCGAAATCTCACATAGAGTACATAAAAAGTATATAAAAATGGTAATTACTATGATTATTTGAATTATTTTTGAAATTATGTAATGAAGTAGTACATGAGAGTTAAGATTATGGGCTTTGCCACTTTCTGGCAGGGTGATATGGGTCAGGTAGCTTAGCCTCTGTTTCAGTTTCCTTCCTTAAAAATGAGCACAATTATAGTGGCTACTCATGAGAGTGTAACGAGGGTAAAATTAGCAAGCATATGTCAAGCCCTTTGAAGTTACTCATAGATAGTAGGTCTAAAGAAATGTTACTCATCTCATTTGTGAATATCATTTTAGAGAACGAATGTCGTCTGTTGGAGACTAGCCTGGCAAAAACAAAACCCTTAAAGCAACATATTTTTTTCTAAAAGCAAGCATGAGACAATTGTCTAAAAATTAGCATGGCAGAATGGGAAAGGCACACACACATGCACACACACAAACACACACACAGAGCAAATATGTCTTGTATGAGTAAATTTTTTTCTGGTTTGTAATGGACAGAAATATATTTTTAACTTTAAAATATAATATCCAAATAAGAATTTCAACCCTTATCATAAAATTGAATCCAGATGATTCATTTTGGAAAAAAAAACAGAAACAAATATATCTTAATGGGAGAAACATGTAGAATACTGACTCATAGTCAATTTTAATGAAATTTGATGAATTTCCATCAAATTATTCTGTCACATGTATACCATGAAATATGAAATTAAATATGATTATCTGGTGTAAAGGCACACTTAAAAACACACTCAACAATAACAAAAAGAAGTAAAGAAAAGGAAAAGGGAGACAAACTCCAACATGCCTAGAACTGAAAGGCAGTTGTAAACTTCTCCTGCCTTAGGCAACACTTTATTTCATAGCTGTGTTGATTCAGCCCCAGCCAGCCATCACCGGTGTGTTTAGTTCAAAGAATTTGTAGAGGAAATTTCCCAGATAGTGAGAACATTCTGACATGAGTAATAATGAGACAGCGTGTGATGTGCCAAAAACATGATTTTAGCATTGCCAAAAACAGTGCTATACAAGCAGGTTTAAGAAGCTCGTGTAGATCTTCTGAAGAGTAAGTGAAACCCAAAGAAATAAAAAGGAGTGTAACTTCATGTTTCACAGTTTTTCTATTAGAGATAAAAGAACTCTTGAGTCCTGAAAGCCAATGAGACAATTTGGTAGTTTTTTTCTGAAGTGAAAATAATCTTACAAAATACAGAGTCATTAAAGAGGTATAAATAATTTTCAAACTAAATTCATGTATATCTTCTCATTTTGTCCTGATATTCAAAGATCTTGCAAAATTACGTAAAAATAATACAGCTTAATAAGGGGTTTTGGTAAATATTCTAAAATTAAAAAAAAATTGTCCTTCGCTCTCAAATTTTTTCTCACTCAATATCAGTATATTCTTACCTCTTTTATCTCACCATACATATGTTAAAATAATCCCATTAACTTTATCACATTTTCCAGATAATTTTTAATTTAAAATCAGTGCATGGAAATATTACAGGCAATCAGTAGGAAAATCAGTTTCCTTTCTTAAATGAATCATTTATCTATCGATTTTTCAACATGCATTTTAATGAACCCACTTCTGAAATTTTAAACTTTGATAGATTAAAATACTACTAAGAGCTTCTATTTTGATGGAATTAAAAAGAATATCCTTCAGCATGCAGTAGAGTTAGAAAGTCTGACTGACAAAAAATGAACAGCATGAATTGAGCAGAAACATTTAGAAGTGAAACCTGATTTCTATTTCTGCTTTAATAGCTATGTGATCATTAGAAACTCACTTTATTTTTCTTTGCCTAGTTTCTTCTTTCTCAGACTGGGCATAATCACATTTTATCTGAGTATAATTGTCCCAAATCACCAAACCATCCCACTCATCAGAAGTATTAAAAATCATCAAATGTCATTCTCCCATAAGTAAGAGTTCTTTCTGGGAAAAAACACCATAATGTCTCCAGAGGAAGGAGATATTGGAGATGTTCAAGCAGATGATCTACAAGGAAGTTAAAAGAAGTAAGCGAGGGCCGGGAGCGATGGCTCCCGCCTGTAATCCTAGCACTTTGGGAGACTGAGGCGGACAGATCACGAGGTCAGGAGATTGAGACCATCCTGGGTAACACAAACTCCATCTCTACTAAAAATACAAAAAAAAATTAACCAGGCTTAGTGCTGGGCGCCTGTAGTCCCAGCTACTTGGGAGGCTGAGGCAGGAGGTTGGCTTGAATCCGGAAGGTGGAGCTTGCAGTGAGCCCAGATGCACCACTGCACTCCAGCCTTTGCGACAGAGCGAGACTCCATCTCAAGAAAAAAGAAAAAAAGTAACTGAGATTTGGTTTGATTAGCTCTCATGTCATACAAATATTGATGTAGAAAATGTCTCACCCTAAAAGCAAAGAAATGAACAGAACTGCAGTAGTATGTTTGCTTTACTTAAGTTAGTTTTTTCTAACAATATAGTGGCCAGTAGCAAATGGGAAGTGAGGGAAAAACAGAAAATAGAGACAAAAATAAAGGAAGAAAATGTATAATAAAGAACTCTCCAAGGCATAAAGATCTAAATCAGATACTGTTGAACTGAAGATTTAAAGTCTTGTAAAGACCCCTGAAGATCTAGATTACCTAAGTAATTTCTATGCATAATAATCATTGTTTTATTTCTTTTTATTACAACTTTGAAAGGAAGTTTTGTTTTAAAGAATCTGTATGCTAGTACTTCTCAAACTGCTTAAGACTGAATAATCTCAGTTTCTTCTTCCTCTAGATGTATGTATTATATAATAAATATTATTTAAAATGCCACAACGTTTTTCAAATTACTCTTTCAAACACTAAGAAGATGAACACATGCAAAATATGTAATAATTTTAACACAGCTCTACAAATGAATCCACAACTATAGAACTTTAAATGGGAAATGTCAAGAAAGGTCCATGACACCTCATCCTTTACAATAAAATATTATACTAAGAGATTCAATTAAAAGTAAACATACGATGAACTGTATAATGAAATTTTAAATAGCTTTATTAGTTATTGTAATATTTGAGTATTTCTCATCTAACATATTTGTACCTCTGTAGAACACACACACACACACACACACACACACACGCACACACACACACACAATTGTTAAAATGTTTCAGGTTATCTGCTTTTATGTAACAAACTACCCCAAAAATATAGTGGTATGAAAAAACATGTTTAAAAATACTGTGGATCAGGAATCCAGACGAGGTACAGAGAGATGGCTTGGCTTCCCTCTGTAACGTTGGGAGACTCCACTGGGAAGATTCAAATGACTGGGTGCTGAAATATTTTGGAGGTGTCTTCCATCACAGATTGGAAGTCTGGGCTGTGATAACTTGAAGACTATACTCAACTGGTAATGAACACCAGGGGGCTACCTGTGTTCCTTCCTTATGGCTTGGGCTCCCACACAAAATAATGTCTTTTTCTTATACAGCAACTCAGGGCTCCAAGAGCAAGTATTCTGACAAAGAGATAGTTACACAGCATTTTATGACCTAGAATCAGGATTTAAATAGTGTCACTTTGATATACTCTTTTGATTGAAGCCCGTCCACACTCAAGTGGAGGTAACAAAGACCCCTCTCATTAGAAGACTGTTACAACTTAACATCATTTAAAAATATCACCACAAATAGAACTAATAATTAACATTGAAACAAAATTTTCTGTTACAGTTGAAATGCTCGTTGCTTTTTATTTCATTCATTGGAATACAAATATTATTCAATTGTAATTGTGACTACTTTTCTTCCTATCAATTCTATGAAACAAAACAATTGCATAATCTCTAGGAAGCAGTGTTGATTACTCCTCCCTTGTTTTTTATGTGATGTTGAAATCACAGAAAACAACGCCGTGAGTTCTTACCTGCCATGTAGGAAAGCTGTAAGACCGCTGATTAGTACTGTAGATTTTTGATTTTTAAAAAGCAAAGTGTTGATTAAAAGGCTTAGTTGTGCAGGATAAACCCTGAAGCAATAGGGTAATTTCTGTAACTCAAATAGAAAATAAAAACACAAACAGTTAGGGGATGTCAGACATGAAACCTTCCTTCATGGCTAAGCCCATTTGCCTCATCTCTCACCAGTCTGGGCATTTATGGTGCTATTACTATTTACTTTTTATCTCCTCCGTAATCCTTATCCAATAGGTTAGTCTCATTTTGACTGAGAGAAATATATCCCTAGCTGTTATCTGCTGAGAGCTGTAAGTTTCAGGGGCTCGTACTCTGGCCTTTCTCTTGCTGTACCCCTCACTATGGACAAAAAGCCAGGGACTGTCCTTCTATGTAGGCCATGTTTCAGGTGTCCCGAACTCAGAAATTCTCTGCCCATATGGTCATGGCCCACTAGCAGACCTATGAGGCTTTCTTCCCATGGTGGCTCTTTGCATGGAAGAAAGGGTGGGACAGAGCTTTAACTTGAGGTATGGTTTGTTCAAATATATTTATATGAGACCCTTCTGGTGGTGAGTGGAGTTGGGTGTTACTGTGGGCTAGGACTTCCATTCATATTCTTGTTTAGAACTCATAAATATTATGAGTGGGTCAGTTCCACACAGTTTTTGATTTGGCAAAAACAGGAAGTGGTAAATTATAAAATGGTAATTCCTTTCTATTCTCTCCAGATGTTTATAATTTTACTTTTCTGACGTTTGAGTCAGTAGAGATGAAAATGTTCATTTATTTCAGCCTATGTGTATTAATATTTGTCTGAATAAAATGTGCAGGGTGTACAGTCATCAAGAGGAACTAACAGGAACACCTACCACCCTCAAAACACCAGGTTGGAACTCTAAGCACACACTGCAGAAAGATATAGTTGTATATACATTCTATGTACTCTATATTGGGGCAGATAGAATAGTTTAAATATAACATTTCAAGGAGTTAATCATTTATAGAAAATGTGTTCAGGCCAGATTAAGAACTATAAAACAGGTAAAACTAGAAAAAAATATTTTCTAAAATATGTAATTTACAAATTAGTTTCTTTAGTACTAACAATGATTTGTTTTCTTTTGAGACACAGTCTCGCTCTGTTGCCCAGGCCAGAGTGCAGTGGTGGATCTCGGCTGACTGAAATTCCACCTCCTATTAAGAGGTGGCAATGTGCTAGCAGCCCTGGCTCTTGGCACTTTCTCGGCCTGGTTGTCCACTCTGGCAGCACTTGAGGAGCCCTTCAGCCTGCCAGGGCACTGTGGGAGCCCCTCTCTGGGCTGGTTGAGGTGGAGCCGCCTCCCTCTACTTGCAGGGAGGTGTGGAGGGAGAGGCGCTGGCTGGCTCCCAGGCCAGCGCGAGTTCCCACGGACGCAGGTGCAGGCTAGGCTGCCCAGCACATGGAGCGACTGGCTGGCGCCCCTGACCCAGGGCACTGAGGAGCTTAGCACCAGGGCCAGCTGCTGCAGAGGGTGCTGGCGGCCAGCACTGCACTTGAGTTCTCGCCCAGCCTCAGCTGCCTCCTACGGGGCAAGGCTGGGGACCTGCAGCCTGCCATGTCCGAGTCCCCTTCCCGATGGGGTCCCACACCACCCGAGCCTCCCCGATGGGTGCCCCTTCCTGCTCCATGGCGCCGGGTCCCATCTACCTCCCAAGGATTCAGCAGTGCAGGGGCAGCTAGGGACTGGCAGGCAGCTCCACCTGCAGTCCCCATGTAGAATCCACTAGGTGAAGCCAGGTGGGCTGCTGAGTCTAATGGGGACTTGAAGAACGTTTATATCCAGCTAAAAAATTGTAAATACATCCATCAGCACTCTGTGTCTAGCTCAAGGTTTGTAAATACACCAATCAGTACTTTGTGTCTAGCTCAAGGTTTGTAAAGACACCAACTGATACTCTGTATCTAGCTAATCTAGTGGGGACTTGGAGAACTTTCCTGTCTAGCACTCTGCCTCTAGCTCAAGGATTGTAAAGGCACCAAGCAGCACTCTGTCAAAATGGACCAATCAGTGCTCTGTAAAATAGACGAATCAGCTCTCTGTAAAATGGACCAATTAGCAGGACGTGGGTGGGGTCAGATGAGGGAATAAAAGCAGGCTGGCTGAGTTAGCAGTGGTAACCCGCTCTTTGCTAACTCTTTGGGTCCATGCTACATTTATGAGCTGTAACACACCTCAAAGGTTTACAGCTTCACTCCTGAAGCCAGCGAGAAGAACAAACAACTCCAGATGTGCTGCCTTTAAGAGCTGTAACACTCACCCCAAAAGTCTGCAGCTTCACTCGTATCAGCCAGACTATGAACCCACTAGAAGGAAGACACTCTAGGCACATCTGAATGTCTGAAGGAACAAACTCCGGACATACCATCTTTAAGAACTGTAACACTCACAGCGAGGGTCCGTGGCTTCATTCTTGAAGTCAACAAGACCAAGAAGCCACCAATACAGACACATGATGTTCAAGCAATTCTTGTGCCTCAGCCTCCCAAGTAGTTGGGATTACAGGTGTGCGCTACCACACTCTGCCTACTGTTGATTTATAAATGGTCAGTTACAATGAAATAAAGAGTAAAAGGCAAGTTCAATATTGGAAATTCTCCCAATTAAAATTGGACCATTTAATATGAATTCATATATATATATATATATATAGGAGTATTTCAGAAGACTAAAGTACAACAATGGGGAATGAAACAGTGCTACTGAGATTAAGTGAATCATTTCAGATCTGGTTTCAGGTGCCCCTGAGCTCTGTAAGGTTACTATTTAAGAGAAACTGAAAGACTGGATACATAGGGTTTTAAAACTTTTATTGTCACTGCTTGTGTGGTGTCTTGTTTTTGAAAAATTGCTGAAAGATTTATCAATGTTTTTTCCTAATCATATACTTTCTGAAAAATCCTAGAGCTAAGTTTGAGAAACAAAAGTTTCTTGATAAAATACAGTGCCCTCTTGATAAAAGATGAAAAAGAGAGAGGTGTATATTTGGGAAGGCTGCAGACCCATTAGGTTAGTTACTTTTCAGGACAATGTTAAAGTGAAAAAGGTAGTGCTTTCTCTTTATCTCTATTGAAAGCAGTGGGGAAAAAGTACAAACTTTCACCGTCGCTATAGAGCACCCGTTGTGAAAGTAGTTCTTCCTCTTTCCTCTCATTTCTTTTTCTGTCTTTTTTTTTTTTTTTTTGAAACACTGGTAGTATCTTTCACTTTTGTGCTTTATTTTGTTGTCTTAACTAATTCTCTCTAGTATTCTGGAGTTTATTCAGGGGCTTGATTTCTAATTGAGGGTTGTGAAGCGTTACCCTGGGTAGTCCCCTGATAATTCTGAGTAAACTTGAGCATCCTTACCTGCTACCAGGATGTGTAACTACCTTCACCATAATGTGCAAGTCTAGTGAGTTAAAGGCTATTGTTTTTGTCCCATGATGAATAAATGTCTTTCCTCAAAGTGCTGATAAATAACTCCAATGTATATAATAATTTTGTCACAAAGCCCTCACAAACTTGAACGTCAGTATGTGCTGCACTAAATTATGTATTTAATTATCTCACACATACGTGGCTTTCGTGGCTCACTATGCTCTGGAAAGGATGGGTTAGCAAATTTGTCAAAAAAGAAGATGAGAAATAGGGACCTAAAAGTAAAACACAAAGTAGAGCAAGGAAAAATAGCAAAGAGGATGTAGAATGTTATTTTTTTAGAAGTGTAGGAAAACATAGGAAGAGCCATGGGAATGGTCATGCCATGAATATAAAACGAGACCAGTCACTATAGCAATGTATTTTCTTTAGCCATGTTTGAGTACAAAATGGGTGGAATGTTGAATTTAGACTTGGGATTTTGCAAAACAAATATACTGAGGGCTGAGAGAGGTAACAAAGCTGAGTGAATATACAAGAAAAGAATTAGAATAATCTATCATGAAATGTATACTGAATATAATTTCCCAAATAAGACAATTAAAAATCATAAATATAACAGTAATAACTACCATTGAATAATTTATAAGTTAGAAGTACAGAGCTGATCTTGTACTATTGTATTAATTCTTAAAACATACCACATTTTCTTTATTCAGTCCACTAATGATGAGTATCTACTTTGATTCCATGTCTTTGCTCTTATGAATAGTGCTGTGGTGTATGTATGAATACATATGTCTTTTTGGTGGAATGATTCATTTTCCTTTGCGTATGTATACATGCAGTAATGAGATTGCTATGTCAAATAATAGTTCTGCTCTAAGTTATTTAAAAAAAAACTTCAACACAGCTTTCAACATTGGCTGAGCTGATTTACATTCCCACCAACAGTGTATAAGTGTTCCCTTTTCTCCACATCCTCACCAGCATCTGCTATTTTTTGTCTTTTTAATAATAACTACTCTGGTGTGAGATGGTATGTTTTTGTTTTGATTGAATTTGTCTAATAATTAGTGAAGTTCAACCCTGGCAGCATAGTGAGATTTGATCTGTACAAAAAAAAATTTTTTTTAATAACCAGGTGTGGTGACACATGCCTGTAGTCTCAGCTACTCAGGAAGTTGAGATAAGGGGTGCACTTGAGCTCCAGAGTTAAAGACTGCAGTGAGCAATGATAATGCCACTACACTTCCGCCTGGGCACCAAAGCAAGACTCTGTCTCAAAAAATAAAAAATAAAGATAATTAGGAATATTGAGCATTTTTAAATATATTTGTTGGCTGCATGTATGTCTTCTTTTGAGAAGTGTCTTTACATCCTTTTCCTATTTTTTTAGTGGGGTTATTTGTTTTTTGCTCGTTAAATTGTTTAAGTTCCTTTTAGATTCTGGATATTAGACCTTTATAAAATGCATAGTTTGCATTTTTTCTCCATTCTGTAGGTTGCCTGTATACTCTATTGATAATTTCTTTTACCGTGCAGAGCTCTTTAGTTTAATTCATCCTATTTGTAAATTTTGGAGAGTTTTACAATTGCTTTAACAATGTAGTTATAAATTTGTTGTCAAGGCCAATTTCCAGAATTGTATTTCCTAGGTTTTCTTCTAAGATTTTTGTAGCTTTAGCTCTTCTTTTAAGTCTTTAATTCATCGAGTTAATTTTTGTATATGGTGAAAGATAGGGGTCCAGTTTTAATATTCTATAAATGGCTAGCCAGTAATTCCAACACCACTTATTGAATAGGGGGTCCTTTCTTGATTGGTTCTTATTATTGAGCTTGTCAAAGACCAGATAGTTGTATGTGTGTGACATTACTTCTGGGCTCTCCATTATGTTCCATTGTTCTATGTGTCTGTTTTTGTACCAGTATAATGCTGTTGTGGTTACTGTAGCCTTATATTGTATTTTGATGTCAGGTAGTGTGACTATCTTGAGCTTTGTTCTTTTTGCCTATGATTACTTTGGCTCTTCAGGCCCCTTTTTGGTTCCATGTGAATTTTAGAATAGTTTTCTCCAATTCTGTGAAAAATCACATGGAAGTTTGATAAAAATAGCATGAAATCTGCAGTATACTTTAATCGTATTGATCTTCCAATTCTTAAGCATAAAGTGTTTTTATTTATTTGTGTCATCTTTTATTTCAGCAGTGGACTTCTCCTTGAAGAGCTCTTTTCACCTCCTTCATTAAATGTACTCCAAGGTACCATTATAGCTCTATGATATATATGAGGGAGCTAATTAACTAAGTACTCTAAATTAGATAGTACATTTAATTACTAAGTATAATATAGTCATAAAACTTATGGAAAATAGAACTAGGGTGAAATCAAGAATGTGTAAAATTTAAACATAAACAAATATAACAATTATGGGTTTGAAAGACAGATCTTATTAAAGGTTCAAGAAATGAGAAAGATGAAGATGACCTGAGGTCAGCAGTGTAGGACCAGCCTGACCAACATGGTGGAACCCCATCTCTACTAAAAATACAAACATTAGCCAGGCATGGTGGTGGGTTCCTGTAATCCCAAGTACTCAGGAGGCTGAGGCAGGAGAATCACTTGAATCTGGGAGAGGGGGTTGCAGAGAGCCAAGATTGTGCCATTGCACTCCAGTCTGGGTGACAGATTGAGACTCCATCTCAAAAATTAATTAATTGATTAATTAAAAAATAAAATAAAATACAAAACATGAAGATGGCCAGTTAGATGCAGCCAGGAAGAGTCACTCCCACAGAGATAACAAAATTTTGAGTAAACAAACATAATTTGAAAATATCTTCATAGAGAAAATGCTGAAAGTAGATGAAGACACATTGCAAATACTTAAGCTAAAGAAGAAAGCTGGTAACCCCGTGTGGGATACCCAAATGCTAGAGCTACTTTCCAGTCCTGAATGGCTTCTGGCAAATGAGTAAGAGAAGGAAATATGAGACTATTGGGATTTTAGCTACAGAGGACCCCACTTTCCCGGTTGCCTTTTGAGCTGACAAAATGCTCCCTAACTCCAAAGGACAGAGCCACACCCTGATCTGGAAACCCATGGATGTGGCATGAAGCTTGGAAATGTGGAGCTGAGATATGTGGCCATAATTTGAGCAGAAAGCAGCCCACACTCTTAAAGCACTGAGCAAAATGAGATGCTTGTGTTTGTGGGCTGGAGTAGGAGTTTGGTGTGCTTCCATTAAAAAAGCCAGCCTGGAAAGGGTGAGTGAGTCCTGTGACCTGGAGCACCTAATAAAAAGAAATATGGGTGCAGTGCCAGTAATTGAAGGGGGCTCCATTAAGGCCCAGGAGCAGACCTGGTTGAAGGGGCCACTTCTCTCCCCATTGCACCACGGCACATGGCTACAAATACAAGGAAATCCAAAGGAGCCATGTGGCTAAGTAAGAACTTGTCTACTGCCCCTTACACTTAAGTACTACTTACTGAATCACAACCCAAAGTATAACACCAAATATATTTTACTAATATACTCCCCTGTGAAACCAAGGACAATAATTCAACTACAGATAAAAACCCTGTACTTAGCCTTGACCCTTTGAAAACATCTAGAAATGAAGTCAACTGACTATACTCAACTTATACCACAGTTAAAGGGACACCAACCCTCCCAACTGAGAAGTGATCAGCACAAAAATTTTGGCAATTCAATAAGCCAGAAGATTCCCTTTCTTTCAAATGAGTCCAATAGCTTCCTAGCAGGGGTTCTTAAATATACTGAAATGACAGATGTATAATGGCAAGGAAGTTCAAGAGATTCAGGAGAAAGTTGAAACCTAATCCAAGCAATCCAGGAAATCAAATAAAATGATCCAAAAGTTAAAGGCAGAAAGGTCATTTTATGAAAGAACCAAACTAAACTTCTAGAGCTGAAAAATTCATAGTAATTTCATAATACAGTAGAAAGTATTAACAGAAGAATAGACCAAGCTAAGAAAACAATCTCAAGCTCAAAGGTGAGTTATTTGAATCAACTTAGTCAGACAAAAATAAATTTAAAAGAGTTTTAAAGATCAACAAAACCTTAGAGAAATATGAGATTATGTAAAGAGACCAAATCTATAACTCATGGGCGTTCTTGATAGAAAAAGAGAGAAAATAAGAAACATAGAAAATTTGTTTGAGAATATAGTCACGAAAAGTTGCCTAATTTCACTAGAGATTGACATCCAAATTCAAAAAAATATATAGAAAACCCTGCCTAGATACTAAACAATACAACCATCCCTGCAACATATAGCCATCAGATGCACCAAGGTAAACACAACAGAGTCATGTTACATACAAAATGAACCTCATCAGGCTAGTAGCTGACTTCTCAGAAGAAATTGTACAAGCCATAAGAGTTTGGGGGCATATTTTCAACATCCTTAAAGAAAAGAAATTCCAACCAACCAAGAATGTCATATCCCAGCAAGCAAAGCTTCATAAGTGAAAGAGTAATAAAATCGTTTTCAGACAAGCAAATACTGAGGGAATTCATATCAACTAGACCAACATTACAAGAGTTCCTTAAGGGAGTGATAAACAGGGACTCAAGAGACCAATATCTGCTACCACAAAAACACACATAAGCAAGTAGCCCCCAGGCAGTATAAAGCAACTACACAATCAAGTCTATGTAGCAACCAGTTAACAATATGATGACAAAATCAAAATCTCATATCTCAACACTAGCCCTGAATGTAAATGAGCTAACCACCCCACCAAAAGGACTTGGGTGTCAAGCTGGAGAAAAAGGTAAGACCCAACTATATGCTGTCTTCAAGAAATCCATCTCATATGTAACAACAGCCACAGGCTCAAACTGAAAATGTAAAGAAAGATCTACTATGCCAATGGGAAACAAAAAGAGTAGGAACCACTATTCTTACATCAAATAAAACAGAGTTTAAAATGATAACAATTTAGAAGGATAAAGATGAGCATTACATAATGATAAAGAGTACAATCCAAGGAAATTAACTATCTGATATATATGCACTTAACATCAGAGCACACTTCTTCCTAAAATAAGTTTTATTAGCCTATAAAAACACTGAGATAAGCACACAATAACAGAGGGAGACTTCAACACATCACTGACAGCGTTAGAGTGATCATCAAGGCTGAAAACTAACAAAGACACTCTGAACTTAAACTCAATACTTAAATAATTGGAACTGACATTCTGCACCACAATCACAGAATATACATTCTTCTCATATGCACATAGAATATATTCTGAGGTTGACTACATGTTTAGTCATTTATATGGTTTGGCTGTGTCCCCACCCAAATCCCATCTCGACTTGTAGCTCACATAATTCCCACATATCATGGAAGGGACATGGTGGGAGTTAATTGAGTCATGGAGGTGGGACTTTCTCATGCTATTCTCATGAAAGGGAATAATTATCATAATATCTGATGATTTTGTAACAGGGGAGTTCCCCTGCACACACTCTCTTGCCTGCTGCCATGTAAGATGTGACTTTGCTCCTCATTTGCTATCTGCCATCATTGTGAGGCCTCCCCAGCCATGTGGAACTGTGGGTCCATTAAGCCTCTTTCCAGTATAAATTACCTAGTCTCAGGTATATCTTTATTAACAGCATGAGAGTGGAATAATACAGTCATAAAGCAAGTCTCAACACATTTAATAACATAAAAATCATAGCATGCTCTCAAACCACAGTGTGAGAAAAATAATACTTAATCTTATATTAGCCTGTTTTCAAACCGCTATAAAGAACTACCTGTGACTGAGTAATTTGTAAAGAAAAGAGGTTTAATTGACTCACAGTTCCACATGGCTGGCAAGGCCTCAGGAAACTTATAGTCATGGCAGAAGGTGAAGGAAAAGTACCTTTTTTTCTCACAGGGCAGCCAGCGAGAGAGAGAGAGAGGGTTGGGGACTGAAAAACACTTTTAAACCATCAGATCTTGTGACAATTCACTCACTATCAAAAGAACAGCATGTGGAACTATGCTAAGTTCTGCCTATCTATGAAGTTGACACATGATCCAATCACCTCTCAGCAGGTCCTGCCCTCAACAGGTGGGGAGTATAATTTGAGATTTGGGTGGGGGCACAGAGCCAAACCATATCAAATATCAAGAATAACTCTTAAGACTAAATAAATACATATAAATTAAACAAAGTGCTCCTGAATGGCTCATGGATGAACAGTGAAATTAAGAAAAAAATAAAACAATTCTTTGAAATTAATGAAATAGAGGCACAACTTCCCCCAAATATCTCGGTTTTAGCAAAATCAGCGTTAAGAAGAAAGTTTATAGTGCGAAACACCTTCATCCAGAAATTAGAAAGATCTCAAATAGGCTGGGCACAGTGGCTCACGCCTGTAATCCCAGTACTTTGGGAGGCCAAGGTGGGTGGATCGCCTGAGGTCAGAAGTTCAAGAATAGCCTGATCAACACGGTGAAACCTCATCTCTACTAAATACACAAAAATTAGCCAGCGTGGTGGTGGGAGCCTGTAATCCCACCTACTCGGGAGGCTGAGGCAGGAGAATCGCTTGAACCCAGGAGGTGGAGGTTGCAGTGAGCCAACATCATGCCATTGCACTCCAGCCTGGGCAACAAGAGTGAAACTTCATCTAAAAAAAAAAAAAAACAAAAACCAAAACAAAACAAAACAAAAACAAACAAACAAAAAACTCAAATAAGCAATCTAATTTCACATCCAAATGAACAGGAAAAAAAAAAAAAAAAAGAAAAGAACAAACGTACCCCAAAGCTAGCAGGAGAAAAGAAAAGACAAAAGTTAGAGAATAATGGAACAAAATTGAGACATAAAAGTCTATACAAAGGATCAACGAAACCAAGTGTTGGTTATTTGAAAAAATTAACAAGATTAATAGACTACTAGCTAGATCAATAAATAAAAAAAGAGAATATCCGAATAAACACATTGAGAAATGACACAGACGACATAACAACTGATCCTACAGAAATAGAAAAGATACTCAGAAAATACTATGTACAACTTTATGCACGCAAATTAGAAAATCTACAGGAAAACGATAATTTCCTGGAAGCACACACTCTCACAGGGTTGAATCGGGAAGAGATTGAAACCCTGAATAGATAAATATCAAGCTCTCAAATTGAATCTGTAATAATAAAAAAAAAATCAACCATAAATACCTTGGACCAGATGAATTCACAGCTAAATTCTAACAGATATATAAAGAAAAAATGGTACCAATCTTAGTAAAACTATTCCAAAAATATTGAGGAGGAGTGACACTTCTCTAAATCACTCTATGAAGCCACCATCACTATGACACCAGAATCTTGCAGAAGGACAATGAGAAAAGAAAACTTCAGGCCAATATCCCTGATGAACACAGAAGAAACAATCCTCAACAAAATACTATCTAACCGAATCCAGCAGAACATCCAAAAGTTACTTCATCATGATCAAGTAGACTTTATTCCTGGGATGCAAAGTTGGTTCAACATATACAAATCAATAAAGGTGATTCACCCCATAAGCAGAATTAAATGCATAAGCCACATGATCATCTCAATAGACACAGAAAAAGTATTTGATAAAACCCAACACACCTTTAGTGTAAAAACCTAAACTAACAGGCATTGAAGGAACATATGTCAAAATAATAAGAGCCATTTGTAACAAACCCACAGCCAGCTTCAACTGAATGGTAAAAGCTGTAATCATTCCCCTTGGGAACTGGAATAAGATAAGAATGGCCACTTTCATCACTCCTATTCAACATAGTGCTGAAAGTCGTAGCCAGGAAAATCAACCGGAGAAAATAAGAAAAGGCATCAAAATAGGAAAAGAATAAATCAAACTATCTCTCTTTGCTTTGATATTATTCTATACCTAGAAAACCCTAAAGACTCCATAAAGATGCTCAAAAAAGATGCTCAAAACTGATGCACTGATAAATGACTTTTGTAAAGATTCAGGATACAAAACCAATGTAGAAATGTCAGCAATTTCTATATACCAATAACCTCCAGGCTGAGAACCAAATAAAGAACACAATATCAAAGGAAAATGAAATGCCTATAAATATAGCTAACCAAAAAGGGGAAAATGTCTACAAGAAGAATAACAAAACACTGCTGACAGATATCAGATATGACAGAGATAAATGGAAAACATTCCATGCTCATTAGTTGAAAGAATGAATATCAAAATGGCGATACTGCTCAATGCATTTTACAGATTCAATGATATTCTTATAAAACTCCCAAAATTATTCTTCACAGAAATAGAAGAAAAAAATCTATTCTATACTACAAGACTGTAGTAACCAAAACAGCAGGATACTGGTACCAAAACAGACAAATAGACCAATGGAACAGAACAGAGTCCTCAGAAATAATACCACACATCTACAACCATCTGATCTTTGACAAATTCAACAAAAATAAGAAATGGGGAAATAATTCCCTATTTAATAAATGGTGCTAGGAAAACTGACTAACCACATGAAGAAAGCTGAAATTGGATCCCTTCCTTATACCTTATATGAAAATTAATTCAAGATGAGTTAGAGACTTAAATGTTAGACCTAAAACCATAAAAACCCTAGAAGAAAACCTAGGCAATACCATTCAGGACACAGGCATGGGCAAGGACTTCATGTCTAAAACACCAAAAGCAATGGCAACAAAAGCCTAAATTGACAAACAGGAGCTAATTAAACTAAAGAGCTTCTGCACAGCAAAACAAACTACCATCAGAATGAACAGGCAACCTACAGAATGGGAGAAAATTTTTGCAATATACTCATCTGACAAAGGGCTAATATCCAGAATGTACAAAGAACTCAAACAAATTTACAAGAAAAAAAAACAACCCCATCAAAAAGTGGGCAAAGGATATGAACAGACACTTCTCAGAAGAAGACATTAATGCAGCCAACAGACACATGAAAAAATGCTCATCATCACTGGCCACCAGAGAAATGCAAATCAAAACCACAATGAGATACCATCTCACACCAGTTACAATGGTGATCATTTAAAAGTCAGGAAACAATAGATGCTGGAGAGGATGTGGGGAAACAGGAATGCTTTTACACTGTTGGTGGGACAGTAAACTAGTTCAACTATTGTGGAAGACAGTGTGGCAATTCCTTAAGGATCTAGAACTAGAAATACCATTTGACCCCACCATTCCATTACTAGGTATATACCCAAAGATTGTAAATCATGCTGCTATAAAGACACACGAATATGTATGTTTATTGAAGCACTATTCACAATAGCAAAGACTTGAAACCAACCCAAATGTCCATCGATGATAACTGGATTAAGAAAATGTGGCACATATACAGCATGGAATACTATGCGGCCATAAAAAAAGATGAGTTAATGTCCTTTATAGGGACATGGATGAAGCTGGAAACCCTTATTCTAAGCAAACTATTGCAAGGACAGAAAACCAAACACCACATGTTCTCACTCATAGGTGGGAACTGAACAATGAAAACACTTGGACACAGGAAGGGGAACATCACACACCAGGGCCTATCATGGGGTAGGGGGAAGGGGGAGGGATAGCATTAGGAGATATACCTAATGTAAATGACGAGTTAATGGGTGCAACACATCAACATGGCGCATGTATACATATGTGACAAACCTGCATGGTGTGCACATGTACCCTAGAACTTAAAGTATAAAGAAAAAGAGAGAGAAAAAGACACATTATGGAGCACCTATTATGTGACAGATAATGCATTGGCATTTTAATAAATATTATTTAATTATCACAGCAAAAAAAAAAATTCATATGGAATCAAAAAAGGAGTGTGAATAGCAAAAGTAATTCTAAGCCAAAGAACTAAGCCAGAGGCACCATACTACCCAAATTCAAAGTATATTACGAGACTACAGTAATCAGAACAGAATGGTACAATTACAAGAACAGACACATAGACCAATTGAGTAGAAAAGAAAACTCACTATTGAAGACACACACCTGTAAGCATCTGATTTTTGACAAAGGTGGACAAAAACAGAAAATAGGGAAAGAACTCCCTATTCTATAAATGGTGCTGGTATGACTGATTAGCCACATGCAGCAGGATGAAACTGTACCCTTATATTTCACCCTATACAAAAACTAACTCAAGATGGATTAAAAATTTAAAGTGAAGACTTCAAACTATAAAAAATATTTAAATGGAAGATTTCAAACTATAAAAATATTTGAAGAAAACCTAGGATAGAATTTCCTGTCAAGAGCCTAGGTAAAATATTTTTGAATAGGTCTCCAAAAGCAATTGCAACAAAAACAAAAATTGGCATGTAAGACATAATTAAATTAAAGAACTGCACAGTAAGAGAAGCTATGAAGAGATAATACAGACAATGTATGCCAAGTGTATACATTGCTGAATTGACAGACTTTTCAATGAAATGAATGGTGCTTGGAAAACTGTATATTTATATGCAGATAAATGAAACGACCTCCTATCTCTCACCATATATAAAAATTAAATAAAGAAGCATTAAATATTTAAATTTAATACCTCAACTATGAAAATACTATAAGAAAACATTGAGGAAGCACTCTAGGACAGCGTTATGGACAAAGATTTCTTGAGTAAGACCTCAAAAAAAACAGACAACCAAAGCAAAGAGGGACAATGAAATAACATCAACCTAAAAAGATTCTGCACAGTGAAGTAAACAAACAACAAAGTGAAGAGACAGCCTACCAAATTGGAGAAAATATTTGCCAAATACCCATCTGACAAAGGATTGATAAGCAGAATCTGTAAGGAGCTCAAACAACTCAGTAGGAGAAAAAAAAAAAAACAAATTATCAATTTTACAAATGGGCAAAAGCTTTGGGAGGCCGAGGCGGGCGGATCACGAGGTCAGGAGATCGAGACCATCCTGGCTAACATGGTGAAACCCCATCTCTACTAAAAATACAAAAATTAGCCTGGCGCGGTGGTGGGCACCTGTAGTCCCAGCTACACGGGAGGTAGAGGCAGGAGAATGGCTTGAACCCGGGAGGCAGAGCTTGCAGTGAGTGGAGATCAAGCTACTGCACTCCAGGCTGGGCGACAGAGCCAGACTCCCTCTGTTTCAAAAAAACAAAACAAAACAAAACAAAAAAAAAGGGTAAAATATCCGAACGGATATTTCTCAAAAGAAGAATGGTCAACAAGTATATGAAAAAATACTCAACATCACTGATCAGACAAGTGCAAATAAAATCTATGATGAGATATCTTATCCCAGTTTAAACGGCTTTTACTCAAAAAAGTAAGCAATAATAAATGCTGATGAGGCTGTGGATAAAGGGGAACCCTTGTACACTGTTGGTGAAAAGGTAAATTAGTACAGCCATTATGGAAAACAGTGTGGAGGTTCCTCAAAAAACTAAAAATATAACTACCATATGATTCAGCAATTAATACTGCTGAGTATATATCCAAATAAAGGAAATCAATATACTGAAGAAATATGTGCACATGCATGTTTAATGCAGGACTATTTACAATAGCCAAGATATGAAATCGACATCCATTTCTACCAATGGACAAATGGATAAGGAAATCCTGGTACATAATACACAATGAATTAATATTCAGCCATAAAAATAGTGAAATCCTGTCATTTGCAGCAACATGGATAGATCTGGAGTTTCCTCCAGTTCTGTTAAATTAAATAAGCCAGCACAGAAAGAAAAATATTGCATGTTTTCACTCTTATGTTGGAGCTAAAAACAAAAATTAACTCACGGACATATAGAGTAGAAGGAT
Organism: Colobus angolensis palliatus; assembly: GCF_000951035.1. Lineage (NCBI taxonomy): Eukaryota > Metazoa > Chordata > Mammalia > Primates > Cercopithecidae > Colobus > Colobus angolensis. The sequence goes on along the minus strand of NW_012120710.1, from coordinate 660,139 downwards.
GATCACCAGAGGCTGGAAAATGTGGTGAGAATGGGGGGTTTAAAGAGAGCATGGTTAATGGCTACAAAAATCAAGTTAGAATGAACAATATCCAGTACTTGGTAGCACAATATAGTGACCATAGTAAACAGTAAGTTATGGTATATTTTAAAAGAACTGAAAGAGTGGAATTGAAATTTTCCCAACACAAAAACAAGAAATGCTTGAGGTGGTGGGAATCCCAGTTATCCTTATTTGATCATTACACACTTTATACTTGCATCCAAAACAACATGTACCCCATAAATATGTGCAACTATTATGTATCGATCATAATTAAAACTACTCTTTTTATCTTCTAACTAGAATATGCAACAGTTCATTAAGGGAAATAATAAATGGAGAAGTGCAAGCTGTAAATTCTCTGTTTAGCTAGGATTGTAGCTTGTCATTACTACACAAATCTAAAACTAATGACACTTTGAAATTTCTTTGCCAAAGATTTTTATTTTTTTTGGAAGAATCTTTAAGTTTCATTGTCTCACTTGAAAGTACCTCCGGTGTATGTGGCACGTCTAATTAATGATAGTGGAGTAAGAAACATATGCATAAGCTTTTGCCCATACTTTTTTTTACTACTGTTTTGTAGTTAAAATGTAAGTGAATAAGAAATACGTAACTGGTGAAAATGGAATATAATTCCAGTTTCCAATCACCAGGGATTTCTCAATTTCTCTGATTTTGATTTCTTCATCAGTAAAATAAAGTTAGGATCAGAGAAATTTTGCTAGGGTTCAACATGAAACGATGTGTAAAAGCACTTTCAAACCTTTAATATAAAAATCTGCATCCTTTAGGGTATGCTGCCCTCATGTGGATGATGGTTGATAGTGCTGAATAAGTATGACGAGTCCAAATTATTAGGAATTTAATAATTTTGTTGATGGCAAAATAATAGTTCTCTCTCTCTCTCTCTCTCTCTCTCTCTCTCTCTCTCTCTCTCTCTCTCTCTCTCTCCCCCGTCCTCTCTCTCCCTCTCTCTCTCTCTCCCTCTCTCTCCCCAAAACCGAGATGAACACACACAATGCATTTATTGGGAAATTCTGTGGTTATTCTCCAAATGCTAGTTTGTTTGGTATTTATCAAGAAAGACATTTTCAGGTTAGAGCTAGTGCTATTTATAAGTTAAAGTTAAAACAAAGATATAAGTACATTAAAGATTTAAGCTGATTTCATTAGCAACATATAGACTCCATTAACAGGTTTAAAATAATTTTAAACAGTAAAATGACATAATTCTTACTCAATACTGTATATTAAAACTTCTAAATCTATTTCCACTAAAATGTAATTAATATCCAGGATTGTCTGATATAATTTTCAAGATCATTGAATTAAAATATAATTAAGTTTCAAAATAATACTGGAAAATAGTATGGTCTCATCTCAAAATGTTCAATACCTAGTTTCCTGAGGAAGTAACAAAGTTAACAATAATGAGGGGTGGAGCAAGATGGCCGAATAGGAACAGCTCCAGTCTCCAACTCCCAGCGTGAGCAACACAGAAGACCGATGATTTCTGCATTTTCAACTGAGGCACTGGGGTCATTTCACTAGGGAGTGCCGGACAATCAGTGCTGGTCAGCTGCTGCAGCCTGACCAGTGAGAGCTGAAGCAGGGCAAGGCATTGCCTCGCCTGGGAAGTGCAAGGGGGAAGGGAATCCCTTTTCCTAGCCAGGGGAACTGAGACACACAATACCTGGAAAATCAGGTAACTCCCACCCCAATAATGCACTGTAAGCAAACTGCCACACCAGGAGAATATATCTCTCACCTGGCTGGGAGGGTCCCACGCCCACGGAGCCTCCCTCACTGCTAACACAGCAGTCTGCGGAGACCTAACCACAAGGCAGCAGTGAGGCTGGGGG
>NW_012120710.1:599125-655365 GCF_000951035.1 Colobus angolensis palliatus | reverse complement strand
AATAAAGATGTTCTTTGAAACCAATGAGAACAAAGATACAACATACCAGAATCTCTGGGACACATTTAAAGCTGTGTGTAGAGGGAAATTTATAGCACTAAATGCCCACAAGAGAAAGCAGGAAAGATATAAAATTGACATTCTAACATCACAATTAAAAGAACTAGAGAGGCAAGAGCAAACACATTCAAAAGCTAGCAGAAAGCAAGAAATAACTAAAATCAGAGCAGAACTGAAGGAGATAGAGAGACACAAAAAACCCTCCAAAAAATCAATGAATCTAGGAGTTGGTTTTTTGAAAACATCAACAAAATTGACAGACCACTAGCAAGACTAATAAAGAAGAAAAGAGAGAGGAATCAATAGAGCCAGAAAAGAAACCTGACTACCTGTAAACTTAACATGTACTTGGAGTGAATCTGCTGGGGTTACTCAAATTTACAAGGTTATGCAAGATCTTGTCCACTGCAGTCAGAGGATGGTTGGAATCATTGTGACCGTGGTGATAGGACTTGTAGCAATTGCTTCCACCGCTGCTGTTGCTGGATTAGCTCTACACCAGAGTATACAAAATGCAGAATTTGTGCAACAATGGCATGAACAATCACATTTTTTGTGGCAGCAGCAACGAGACATAGATGCTCATTTGACTGAACGAGTGGATAATCTGGAGCAAGTGGTTTCTTGGTTGGGAGATCAGCTAACAGTGTTGAATACCCGAGCTTTGTTGAAATGTGTTTGGAATACTACCCAATTTTGTATTACTCCTGTCCCTTTTAACAGCACTGTACATAATTGGACTGAGATAAAGAGACTTTTAATTGGTCATAATAATCTTTCCCTAGAAGTACAAGAATTAACACAGAACATTTCTGAAACATTTTGCAATCAGTTACCATTGCTGACTGGTGCAGGTTTGATGACTGATATCGCAGAAAGTTTGACGTCTTTGAACGCTATGAGCCCTGTAAAAACTTTGCTGACCTCTGTTTCTAGCAATGTATTGATTGTTGTTCTTGCCTTTGTCATTTTCACAGTCTGCTGGAGACGGTGCCAAAGGGCAAACACCGAATCCCAGTGAGCCCCACATGTAATGATGGTTTTGAAAGAAATTCAAACTTGTAAATAAGGAAAGGGGAAATGTAGAGGACTATGTGCTTGCAAATGAGGCGTTCCCGATAAGTCCTGCTCTTGCAAACGAAGCAGGGCGTTCCTTCCTTGCAAACAGGGAGGACAAAGGAGCCCATTGCAAACAGCAGACTCTGGGGGCTTGTTTATGTGTAAACATCTTGACAATCCAGAAAGTCGGGGAAAGGTCAGAAAAACAACTTGTCTTGTGACTTGGTAACATTCCACAAACGACTGTAAAAAATAAAGCGGAGTGTGTCGTTCCGGGTGGCCACCATGTTTGTCTTATCTTGTGTTGTCTTGTGTGTTCATTCCTTTGTTTAAGAAACACGCAGACCCCAACAATGCTTAGTTATTTTATCTTTTTTATTGGATTAAGAACAATTTATCTTTCTTATTGTATAAAATTCTACACATATCTCAATTTAAATTTTATATCTTATTATTTTCCTCTATATACTCCCTTGAACTTTATGATAGTTTTCCAAATATTCCTCCATATGAACTGCAACTAAAGATAAATTACCTCTCCCTCTCTATTTTTGACATAATAGATTGTCTTCTTTTGTCTAACTTTTCTCATCTATACCTCTAAACACACGTTTAATTGTAGTAAAGATAATGGCCTCCGTATCTTACTTTGAATTTAGTATTGGTATGATGCTGGCCTCATAAAATGAGTTAGGGCATATTCCCTCTTTTTCTATGGATTGGAATAGTTTCAAAAGGAATGGTACCAGCTCCTCTTTGTACATCTGGTAGAATTCAGCTGTGAATCCATCTGGTCCTCAACTTTTTTTGGTTGGTAAGCTATTAATTATTGCCCCAATTTCAGAACCTGTTGCTGGTCTATTCAGGGATTCAACTTCTTCCTTGTTTAGTCTTGGGAGGGTGTATGTGTTCAGGATTTTATCCATTTCTTCTAGATTTTCTAGTTTATTTGTGTATTTATAGAATTATCTGATGGTAGTTTATATTTCTGTGGGATTGGTGGTGATATCCCCTTTTATCATTTGTTATTACTTCTATTTGATTCTTCTCTCTTTTCTTCTTTATTAATCTGGCTAGTGGTCTATCTGTTTTGTTGATCTCTTCATAAAACCAGCTCCTGAATTCATTGATTTCTGAAGGATTTTTTGTGTCTCTATCTCCTTCTGTTCTGCTCTGATCTTAGTTATTTCTTGCCTTCTGATAGCTTTTGAATGTGTTTGCTCTTGCTTGTCTAGTTCTTTTAATTGTGATGTTAGGGTGTCAATTTTAGATCTTTCCAGCTTTCTCTTGTGAGCATTTAGTGCTATACATTTCCTTCTACACACTGCTCTAAATGTGTCCCAGAGATTCTGGTATGTTGTGTCTTTGTTCTCACTGGTTTCAAAGAACACCTTTATTTCTGTCTTCATTTCGTTATGTACCCAGTAGTCATTCAGGAGCAGGTTGCTCATTTTCCATGTAGTTGAGCAGTTTTGAGTGCTTTTATTAATCCTGAGTTCTAGTTTGATTGCACTGTGGTCTGAGAGGTGCTCTGATTTTTAGAATTTTCAGCTTTTCTCCTCTGATTTCTCCCCATCTTTGTGGTTTTATCTACCTTTGGTCTTTGACAATGGTGACATGCAGATGGGGTTTTTGTGTGAGTGTGCTGTTTGTTAGTTTTCCTTCTAATAGTCAGGACACTCAGCTCCAGTCTGCAGCTCCCAGCATGAGCAACACAGAAGATGGGTGATTTCTGCATTTCCAATGGAGGTACCAGGTTTAACTCACTGGGGCTTGTCAGACAGTGGGTGCAACTCACAAAGAAGGGCAGGACATTGCCTCACACAGGAAGCACAAGGGGTAGGGGAATTCCCTTTCCTAGCAAAGGGAAACTGTGACAGACAGTACCTGGAAAATTTGGACACTCCCACCCTAATACTGTGCTTTTCCAATGGCCTTAGCAAATAGGGCACTAGGAGATTATATCCCACACCTGCCTTGGAGGGTCCCACACCCACAGAGCCTTGCTAACTGCTAGCACAGCAGTCTGAGATCAAATTGCAAGGCAGTAGTGAAGCTGGGGGAGGTGTGTCTGCCATTGCTGAGGCTTGAGTAGGTAAACAAAGCAGCCAGGAAGCTCGAACTGGGTGGAGCTCACCGCAGCTCGAGGAGGACTGCTTGCCTCTGTAGACTCCTCTGAGGGCAGGGCATAGCTGAACAAAAGACAGCAGAAACTTCTGCAGACTTAAATGTCCCTGTCTGACAGCTTTGAAGAGAGTAGTGGTTCTCTCAGCATGGAGTTTCAGATCTGAGAACAGACAGACTGCCTCCTCAAGTGGTTCCCTGACCCCCGAGTAGCCTAACTGGGAGACATCTCCCAGTAGGGTCTGACTGACCCCTCATACAGCCTCATACAGCCCTCTGAGATGAAGCTTCCAGAGGAAGGATCAAGCAGCAACATCTGCTGTTCTGTAATATTTTCTGTTCTGCAGCCTCCACTGCTGATACCCGGGCAAACAGGATCTGGAGTGGACGTCTAGCAAACTCCAATTTCAGTTTTCTTAAATGTGCTGAGACTCATTTTGTGGCCTATCACATAGTTTAACTTGAAGAAAGTTCCATGCACTATTGAATAAAATGTGCATCCTGCAATTGTTGGATGAAATGTTCTATCTATATATCTATCTGTCTATCATCTATCTATCTATCTATCTATCTATCTATCTATCTATCTATCTATCTATCTATCTATCTAAGTCCATTTGTTCCAAGGTGTAGTTTAAATCCATTGTTTCCTTGGTGACTATCTGTATTGATGACCTGTCTAGTGCTGTCAGTGGAGTACTAAAGTCCCCCACTATGATTGTGGTGCTGTCTATCTCATTTCTTAGGTCTATTGGTAATTGTTTTATAGGCGCTCCAGTGTTAAGTGAATATGTTTTTAAAATTGTGATATTTTCCTGTTGGTCAAGGCCTTTTCCCATTATATAATGATCCTCTTTGTGCCTTTTAAATTCTCTTACTTTAAAGTTTGTTTTGTCTGATATAAGAATAGCTACTCCTGCTTGCATTTGGTGTCCATTTGCATGAAATGTATTTTTCTAACCCTTTACTTGAAGTTTATGTGAGTTCTTATGTTTTAGGTGAGTATCCTGAAGGCAGGAGATGGTTGGTTGGTGAGTTCTTATCCATTCTGAAGTTTTGTATCTTTTAATTGGAGCATTTAGGCCATTTACACTCAATGTTAGTTTTGAAATGTGAAGTACAATTGCATTCATCATGCTCTTTGCTGCCTTGTACTTTGGTTATTTTTGTTTGTTTCTTTTTTTGCTTTTAAACTTGTATTTTTGTTTTATAGATTCTGTGTGATTTATGCTTTAAAGATGTTCTGTTTGATGTGATTCCAGGATTTGTTTCAAGATTTAGAGCTCCTTTTAGCAGTTCTTATACTGGCTTGGTAATGGTGAATTCTCAGAATTAGTTTGTCTGAAAATGGCTGGATCTTTCCTTCATATATGATGCTTAGTGTTGCTGGATACAAAATTCTTGGCTGATACTCATTTTGTTTGAGGAAGCTAAAGATAGGGCCTCATCCATTTTAGCTTGTAGGGTTTCTGTTGAAAAATCTGTTGTTAACCTGATAGGTTTTCCTTTACAGGTTGCCTGGTGCTTCTGTCTCATAGCTGTTAAGATTCTTTCCTTCATCTTAACTTTGGCTAACCTGATGACAATGTGCATAGGTGAAAATCTTTTTGCAATGAATTTCCTGGGTGTTCTTTACACTTCTTGTATTTGCATGTCTAGGTCTCTAGCAATGCCAGGGAAGTTTTCCACAGTTATTCCCCCAAACATGTTTTCCAAGCTTTTAGAATTGTCTTCCTCCTCAGGAACACTGATTATTCTTAAGTTTGGTTATTTAACATAATTCCAGACTTCTTGGAGGCTTTGTTCATATTTTCTTATTCTTTTTTTTCTTTCTTTGTCTTTGTTAGATTAGGTTAATTCAAAGACCTTGCCTTTGAGCTCTGAATTTTTCTTCTACTTGTTCAGTGGTATTGCTGAGACTCTACAGAGGATTTCACATTTCTAAAAGTCTGCTGAAAGTTTCCTGAATTTTTGATGTTTTTTTTTCTTTAAGCTGTCTATTTCCTTAAATATTTCTCCTTCAATTCTTGCACCATATTTTTGGATTTCCTTGAATTGGGCTTCACTTTTCTCTGGTGCCTCCTTGATTAGCTTCATAACTAACCTCCTGAATTCTTTTTCAGGTAAATCAGGAATTTCTTATTGTTTTGGAGCCATTGCTGTGGAGCTAGTGTGATTTTTGGGGGTTGCTGAAGTGCCTTATTTTGTCATATTACCAGGGTTGGTTTTCTGGTTCCTTCTCATTTGTGTATACTAAGTCACAGGGAAGGTCTAAGGCTGAAGGTTGTTGTTCAGATTTTTTTGTCCTATGGGGTGATCTCATGATGTAGTACTCTCTCCTTTTTCCTGTAGATGTGACTTCATGTGAGCCCAATTGCAATTATTGTTGTCTCTCTTCTGGGTCTAGCCAGCCAGTGAGTCTACCCAGCTCTGGGCTGGTACTGGGGGTTGTCTGCACAGAATCCTGTGATGTGAACCATCTATGAGTTTCTCAGCTGTGGATACCAGTGCCTGTTCCATTGGAGGTGGCAGAAGGTGCAATGGACTCTGTGAGGGTCCTAGCTTTGGTGGTTCAATTACCTATTTTTGTGCTGCTTGACCTCCTGCCAGGAGATGGCACTTTCCAGAAAGCACAGCTGTAGTAGTGTGGAGAGATACCCACAGTGGATGGGACCCCGGAACTCCCAAGGTTAAATGTCCTTTGTTTTCTTCTACCAGGGTGGATAGGGAAGGCCCATCAGATGGGGGTGGTATAGGCCTGTGTGAGCTCAGAGTATCCTTGGGGCAGGTCTTGCTGTGACTGCTGTTGGAGATGGGAGTGAGACTCCCAGGTCACTGGAGTTGTGTACCTAGTAAAGAGGTGACAATATGCTAGCAGCCTTCGCTTGCTCTTCGTGCCTCCTTGGCCTTGGTGTCTGCTCTGGCTGCCCTGGAAAAGCCCTTCAGCCTGCTGCTGTGCTGTGGGCACCCCTTTCTGGGGCTGGCAGAGGCTGGAGCCAGCTCCCTCTGCTTGCAGGGAGGTGTGGAGGGAGAGTCATGGGCAGGAGCAGGGCTGTGGGTGATCGCGGGCAGTGCAGGGTCTGGATGAGCAGGGGCTTGGTGGGCCCCACACTCAGCAAGGCAGTTCAGTGCCTTTGGGGCTTCATCCAGGGGACAGGCTTTCTCTAGGCTGCTGGAATGCCCAGGCTAGGTGCTGCAAAGTCCCACAGTGAATGACATTGAGAGGTGAAGCTGAATGGTCTTCTGGGTTGGGTGGGGACCTGGAGAACTTTTCTGTCTAGCTAAAGGTTTGTAAATGCACCAATCAGCACTCTGTGCCTAGCTAAAGGTTTGGAAATGCACCAATCAGCGCTCTGTCAAAATGGACAAATAAACTCTCTGTAAAATGGACCAATCAACTCTCTGTAAAATGGACCAATCAACAGGATGTGGGTGGGGCCAGATAAGGGAATGAAAGCAGGCCACTCAAGCCAGCAGTGGCAACCTGCTTGGGTCCCTTTCCACATTGTGGAAGCTTTGTTCTTTTGCACTTCACAATAAATCTTGCTGCTGCTCACTCTTTGGATCCTCACAACCTTTAAGAGCTGTAACACTCAATGCAAAGGTCTGTAACTTCACTCCTGAAGCCAGCCAGACCATGAATGAACCCACCATAAGGAATGAACAACTCCAGATGCGTGGCCTTTAAGAGCTGTGACGCGCACTGTGAACGTCTGCAGCTTCACTCCTTAAGTCAGTGAGACCACGAAGGAAGAAACTCCGGACACATCCGAACATCAGAAGGAACAAACTCTGGACACACCATCCTTAAGAACTATAATACTCACCGTGAGGGTCGGCGGCTTCATTCTTGAAGTCAGCCAGACCAAGAACCCACCAATTCCAGACACACTGGGAGGATATGGCTGCCTCTGCTGAGTCATGCAGGTTGTCAGGTAAGTGAGGGAAAGCCAGCAGTCACAGGCCTTACTCAGCTCTCATGCAAACTGAAGGGCCAGTCTAACTTCCACCATGTCCCACTCAACAACTTGGAATCTGTTTCCAGGTGGAGGGTGAGACCCACTTGAAAACTTGCCTGAGGCTTTCCACCTCCCAGTTGCCAAAGAAAAGGGCTTTAGTTTTGCCCCCTGTCTGTGAAGTCTGCATGCTGGATTCATGCCCTCCTCCAAGTACTGGCCAGGAGGCTTCACGCCCCATTCAAATTGTTACAAAGTTCAGGTAGAGAATTCCTTCTGCCTGTGGTATTTACCCCCTACTTCTCTGGTCAACCTCCCAGTGGATCCCTGTGGTGCCAGGCAGGTACGGGCTGCTTGAGGGACCCAGCGAGCTCCCAGGGCCTTTCTGCTATTTCTCCTACCACTGTATTTCACTTGACTCAGCTCTCTAACTTGACTCAGCTCCAGGTAAAGTCAAAAACTTCCCTGACAAGCAGACATTCAGATTCTCTAGTGAGGGTGTGTGTTCAGAAGAGAAGGGTCTCCCTTTACAATTTCTGCAGTTGGGACGCCCACAGTATTTATGGTGTCTCCTGGGTCCTGAAGAAACAGTCTGCTTCCATCATAGGATCTGTGGGTCCTCTCAGGATTACTGGTTTGCTCTTGCAGTAGATCTTGAGCTAAAATTCACAGTGCAAGCCTCTGTCTCCTGCTATGTCTGGAACTGCAATCTAGTCCTGCTTCCCATCTGCCATGATGCCTCAGTCATCACAAATGATCTTTTAATAACATTATGGCTAAGCATGCATACTCTATAGTCAGATCATATACATTTAAATAATGCTTGTGACATTAAGTTTCTGAGTGATACTGGGCAAGTTACATAAGCTTTCTATGCCTTAGCATTTTCATCTGAAAATGGGAAAAAATAATATTACCTACCTCAAAAAGTTGTTGTAAGAATTAATGTACATAGAATTCTCAGAATAGCACATGGAACATTGTAAGTGCACCATAAATGTGAAATTACAAAAAAATCTGAAAATGAAATGAGATAAAAATTTATATTGAAGTAACCAGTATAAAATTAATCACAAGAAGAGAATCATTCACAAGAATGTAAAATCTGAGAAGCCATTTAAGAATATATTGTGTGGTAGGCTGTTTGCCATATGGCCTTCAAAATTCTCCCACTATGACCCTAGGCTTGGCCAGGTCACTTGTTTGATCTAATAGAACTCTACAGAAGTAAAATATGACTTCAAGGTGTAATCCTTAAGAAACCTTGCAAGTATTATCCTCACTTTTTTGGGACAATGCCAGGGTGCAGCTAGATGGAGTTTCTTTACATGAGAGTCTAAGAACATTGTTTCAAGAGAGTGAGGGCAAGAGTCTACATCCAAAACTCAAGTGAAGCCACCTTAAACAATCTAAGTGGAGTGCGTTAGGGTTCTCCAGAGAAAGGGAACCAACAGGATGTGTGTGTGACTGTGTGTGTGTGTGTATGTATGTATGTAGAGAGATGAGTACATTTCTTTTAAGGAAATGCTTCATACAATTGTGGAAGCCTGATGAGTCCAAATATGCAAGGTAGACCAGCATGCTTGAGACTCAGGGAAGAGTTGCAATTTGAATCCAACAGCAGTCTGCTGGCAGAATTACTTCTTACTTAGGTGTGATGTCAATTATCATCTATTAAGGCCTTCTACCAACTGGATGAGGCCCACCCACATTGTGAAAAATAATCCAGTAAAATATTATCTCATTCCCAAAACACCTAGACAGAAATATTTAGAATGATGTTTGACCAAATATCTGCGCACTATGATCCAGCCAAGTTGGTACAAAAATTAGCCATCACATAGAGTCCCCAGGATGACTTTTGCTGCATTAGGTGTATACAGGGAAATCAGTAGAACTGTCCAACTGAGCCCAGCACAAACTTCTCACCCAAAAAATTGGTAGCAAATAAAATGATTGTTGGTTGAAGCTATTAAATTTGAAGGAACTTTTTTTGCAGCAATAAACAACTGATACACATAGGAAAAATAACTCAGAAATTAAAATGAAAAGAAAATATTTGACATGAATTTTTCAAAATACTTTTTAAACATTGATAAAAATTATTGTCATACATGGTATGAAACTTTGCTGTTTTACAAAGAAGTTTATTGGTTAACCTTGAAGTTGATGACAGTTTATCCAGTATTTCTCATTAATTATAAGTGGTGAAAATTGTTGTCATTGAATTGAGTAAAATGAGTCATTTCCAAGAAAAGCTTCACCAATTTAAACTATTTTCTTGTTACAGAGTTAGTCAGGTTTTTACCTGTCAGTCTTCATGGGAGGATGAGTAGAATAACAGTGATCTTTTACACCTAGAAATGTATTGGAATCATAGGAAGTCTTCAGGCCTACTGTGTCCAGTGTTCATTACAAATTTTTCTTATTTTGAGTCTCTCTTTTGTCAGGTTGGGAATCACGCCATTCAATATTTTCAGTTACTGGCTTTTCTCATTCTGTCCTAGATAGAAATTTAACCACTTGTAGCAAGTAAAAATCTTGGACAAGCAAAAAAAAACAAAAAAAACTTTTATATTACAGTTAATATATTTGATATGAATTTTACAGTACAGAGAACCAAACAGAATTTTTTAAAAATAGTTATCAATTATTTGGCTTAAAAGGAACGTGTGTATGTGTGTGTGTGTGTGTGTGCGTGTGTGTGTGTTTGTGATTGGGATTATAAAAAGACAATAAATAGAGTATGATCAAATAGATTTGAGTGAAAACTATGGTAATCAAAAAAATTAACACACATGCTGTGGTACAAGTGTGAAGGCAAAAGATACATTACTATAAGTGAAAAGACTCAGAAAAGTTTCCATTTGAGGGCTCATGTTGAAATATTTGCGTGAAGACTCATTTTATTTAGCTGAGAAGTTAATTATTTTAGCTATTCAAAATGGAGAAATCATTATATGAAGTACACACATTACTTCTCTTTTATCAAGATTGAACTTGCACTCCATAAACTGATGAATATTTGTAGTCAGATGCATGCAATCCAAGCTGATTTGAACTTAAAGACTTGTGTGGGGCCTCCACTGTTCTCCTTTGTTTCCTCTTTAATGTTATCATACAAAGTGTGTCTCTGCGGGACTATGCCATACTTATTAGCTGTATGAAATTTATTTCCACATTTCCATAAGTTTGTTTATAAGCAAAAACAATAAAAGGTGATGTTCTATCTCAGTAATTAGTTGTTACTAAATATGACATATTTAGGACACTATGCCAAAAAAATACTAAGTTATTTTTTGCTACTTCAAAATATTTGCACAAAGAAAGAGCAGTAATTTTCTTCCCCAATGATGGTGCATAATGAAGGTGTGCAATTCTAAAAAAGTTATTTCATGATCTAAATTACTATCTTCTTTATGGCAAAGATCAAGTAAACCACCCACTTTCATCATCATGAATCAGGAAAATAAATATATAAATAAATAAAAATAAAGACATTTTAATTTTCTTAAATTTCTTTTCATAATAATAATAAAAATAATTGTTTCATGCGTTTGAGGGATATTAAATGCTCATACTTATTCATAACAATCTCAAGATTACTAATTATTGTCAATCTTATTTTGGATATATCCTGACATACTTGGTTAGTGGGGGTGGGGGCAGAGATCATGAGAGTAAATGCAAAATTCAGCGCAAATAGTTGCTAGGGAACCAATAGAAGGTTACACCTTTGACAAAAGGTTAATCTGCTTCACAATGTAGTGGGTGGAAAACGTTAAGTATAAACGACTTTACATAATCTTTATTCCATTTAAGATCATATTACTGATTATATTATCCTTATTCACCTAGGATTTATTTACATTCAGCTTATTCCTTAATGTCAAATGAGTGCTGTTAAAGTTCCTTCAGGAAACTTCAGGTAAGAAACTAGAAAACTTCATGATAATCAATATAAAATGTATATTTAAATTTATTTTCCATTTTCTTCTTAAAGAAATATCAATCATTGAAAGGTTGGTTTAGCTTTTGGTTTGTTTCATTGCTTACCCATGAAAGCGTTATTAGTTCTAATTTATAATTTGAGGGATTTTTCTCCCAGATTTTATACTTCAAAATAATTTTACAGATATTGAGGGAACTGTATGGACAGAGCAGTAAGTTGAGAGTTTTGTCTAAGTGTAAACTCACAGTCCTCTTTAGGGGTTCTTCTCATGCCTCTTGTTCCTACCAGTGGAGAGTTGTTTGATCCTTCATTAGATGACACATAAAGTAACAAATAAGAAACTTTATACTGACATATGGTGAAGACAAGGATACTGTAGACAAGCAACCACTGTGGTCTTTAAGACAACACATGAGGGGGCGACCTGTGGGCTGCGAGGAGGAGCCTTGCCTAACTTGCAGGCAGCGCAGGGCAGACAGCGGCAGGAGAAGCGTTCATGAGCAGGATGAATGTGGGCTCAGATCCTGTGGTCATTGTCTCGGCTGCGCGGACCATCATAGGTTCATTCAATGGTGCCTTAGCTACTGTTCCTGTCCAGGACCTGGGCTCCACTGTCATCAAAGAAGTCTTGAAGAGGGCCACTGTGGTTCCTGAAGATGTGTGTGAAGTCATCTTTGGACATGTTTTGGCAGCAGGCTGTGGGCAGAATCCTGTTAGACAAGCCAGTGTGAGTGCAGGAATTCCCTACTCTGTTCCAGCGTGGAGCTACCAGATGATCTGTGGGTCAGGTCTAAAAGCTGTGTGCCTTGCAGCCCTGTCAATAGGGATAGGAGACTCCAGCACTGTGGTTGTAGGAGGCATGGAAAATACGAGCAAGGCTCCTCACTTGGCTCACTTGAGAACAGGAATAAAGATAGGTGAGATGCTGCTGACTGACAGTATACTCTGTGATGGTCTTACAGATGCATTTTACAACTGTCATATGGGTATTACAGCTGAAAACGTAGCCAAAAAATGGCAAGTGATTAGAGAAGATCAGGACGAGGTTGCAGTTCTGTCCCAGAATAGGACAGAGAATACACAGAAAGCTGGCCATTTTGACAAAGAGATTGTACTAGTTTTGGTGTCATCTAGAAAAGGTCTTATTGAAGTTAAAACAGATGAGTTTCCTTACCATGGGAGCAACATAGAAGCCATGTCCAAGCTAAAGCCTTACTTTCTTACCGATGGAACGGGAACCGTCACCCCAGCCAATGCTTCAGGAATAAATGATGGTGCTGTAGCTGTGGTTCTTATGAAGAAGTCAGAAGCTGATAAACATGGGCTTACACCTTTAGCACGGATAGTTTCCTGGTCCCAAGTGGGTGTGGAGCCTTCCATTATGGGAATAGGACCAATTCCAGCCACAAAGCAAGCTGTTACAAAAGCAGGTTGGTCACTGAAGGATGTTGATATATTTGGAATCAATGAAGCCTTTGCAGCCCTCTCTGTTGTCATAGTTAAAGAACTTGGATTAAACCCAGAGAAGGTCAACATTGAAGTAGGGGCTATAGCCATGGACCACCCTCTTGGAGCATCTGGCTGTCAAATTCCTGTGACCCTGTTACACACACTGGAGAGAACGGGAGGAAGTTGTGGTGTTGCGGCCCTGTGCATTGGGAGTGGGATGGGAATAGCAATGTGTGTTCAGAGAGGATGAATTGCTTAAACTTTGAACAACCTCAATTTCTTTTTAAACTTATAAAGTACTAGGTTGTTATATGTGAAATCAGAGGACCAAAACACAGATGGAAACCATTTCCTACATCACAAAAACCCAAGTTTACAACTTGTTTTACTTTAATGTGTAATACTTAACTCAAGGTACAAGACAATTGCATTTAACATTGTTATAAATAAAAGAGACATCAGATCAATAATAAAAAAAAAAGACAACACATGAATAACCGGATGTAAGATGTCATCCTCAGTGGGAATTTTATTTTCTTAATATTAATTAATAGATTTTTAAATATTTACTTTAAAATCTACTTTAAATATAAGTTTTATGCTATAAATCAAGTAAGTTTTATGCAAAATTAATTTTATTTATTAAAAAAAGAAAAACGATGGCTGGGCACGGTGGCTCACGCCTGTAATCCCAGCACTTTGGGAGGTGGATCACCTGCGGTCAGAAGTTCAAGACCAGGTGAAACCTGTCTCTACTACATATACAAAAATTAGCCAGGCATGATGGTGGTCACCTGTAATCCCAGCTACTCAGGAGGCTGAGGCAGGAGAATAGCTCGAACCTGGGAGGCGGAGGATGCAGTGAGCCGAGATCATGCCCTTGCACTCCAGCTTGGACAACAGGAGTGAAACTTTGTCTCAAAAAAAAAAAAAAAAAAGACATAAAGTTTTTCTAAAGAAAATACTGCTGTAAAAGTAATAACCAAGTAATAACCAATTGTGTTAATATTAATGACATGCTTACTCCTTTCGGGTGCAACTGTTAACCAGCAGAAGGCATGTGAGTTATCAGTGGTGAATCCTTGCATGTCTGCAGCAACTTCAATTCTTGCCTCCTCAGAAGAAAGAATTTGACTGAGGGGCATAAGGAAGAGAAGATGAGACTGACACGAGTCTTGGAAGAGACTCAAGTGGGCACCTGAAGTGCCCCATTTAACCTTGATCCTAGGACTTTATAGGCTCGCCTCTTTTCTATCATTCTTCCTTTAGGGTCGGCTGCCCACATGTACAGTGTCCTTCTTACCATTGGGAAGTGAGCATGTACAGTCTGTTTAGGAAGTTGTATATATGCTCATCTGAGGCTTTCTTCCCCTTTTTGGTAAAGTGTCCCTGGATGGTCGCACTTCAACATTTTGCCTCTTATTGCACGTGCCCAGGAAGTCGCTCCTCTCTGGCATCTGCATTCAATTAATGCTTTAATGTTAACAGCTATGGATCATAGAGAGATTGTCTCTCCCAGGCACTGGCTGCAAAATTCTCATTTTTAGAGAGGCAGTGTGATAATCATCAAACTGTCAGCTGACATTCCTAATGCCTATCTAATTACCTGTAACACAATTAAGCAAAGTATATATTTTGTTATCATTATCTAAGATGAAAATATTTGAGTATGCTAACTTCTGAAATATGTTAGTTTTTTTCTCTGAACTCATGAGCGTTCACAAATATTGTAATCATATTACACTTAGTTTATTTTTATTTTTAACTTTTATGTGTACATAGTATATATATATGTATATTTTATGACATATTTGTGATGTTTTGATACAGGGATAAAATGTATTTCTTTCAAAATTTTTCTGGCAAGGGCAGATTAGCTTTTCAGTGATTTTAAGATCGGAATAATTACAAACACAAATTCAGACCTACATTTTAGGCAAAATCTTTCTATTTAACAACCTCTTTATGCCTTTTGTTGTCAATATAACTTCATTTAGTTTTCTATTAAATTTGAAAACACAAATCAATCTAAAATTTAACCTGACTAGTGTGAGAAATTTTTTAATAGTGATCATATTTCTGGCTATTTATGCTGTATTAGCACATCACATGTATCACATGAATTTATGCATCTATTATGTAGTCCACAAAAATTAAAATAGAAAACATTTGAAAACACTAAAGTTCATCAGTGGCATAACACCAGTTGCTTTTGTGCACACTGCTTATCATGCACATCCAGGTACCTTGTACTTCAACACAAGTATCAAATATCATACCTTTCATGAAGACTTTCCTATCCTCCACCCTATCCTTAATCCCCCCAAAAAGCTGTAAGTAATCTCTACAGATCTCTGAAAACACTATACCTATGTCATTTCATATGAAGGCCCTTGTTAATTTCTCTAAGGAAGAGAAGAGAAGGGATTACATGAAAAAGATAATACCTTTTAAACATCACTTTTACTCCAGGTAATATACTTGAGGCTTAATAAATACAATTGTATCTATTTAAATATATAGTTTTCTTATATGTTGTATTATTACATAATTTATGGTATTTATTGTATATTCATTTTTAATATATTAACAAATATGTTTATTTTATTTTATTTATATTCTCAAACTCAAGTTGTTTTTAATTTTCATTTTATATATGAGAAAATTTGGTCTAATAAATGTTAAACAACATAACGTTAAGCTAGGATTCTTTGGCCTAATTTATTCTAAAATCTAAATTATGTTTATAATATCTTGTTTACTGTAATGTATTACAGTGATTTTTGTCACAGATATGTATGTATTTTTCTTATCTTTCACTGATAGACTATGAAAGTAAAATGAGAAAGATCTCTTGGATTCCTCTTCTGCCTAGTAGGTACTGCTGTGTGTGAATAATAGGTACCCAATAAACACATAGTGAAGCAGCTTAAGGTCACTGGAGCAGTCTCCCTGTCTGAGGTATTACCCAGAGGTCTTTGTCTTAGGACCAAGAAAGTTAAGGTGCATGGACATCAGAGATGAGGTTGGAGTGAAAGTCTAGTAAGTGAAAGGGGAAAGTTCTCCACAGCAGAGAGGGGGACCGAGAGGATTGCCATTTCTCAGTTGAATGCAAAGACTTTTATAAGCAAGCCAATGGGGTGGGGTGTTTTTTATTTGCAAAGGTGCAAATTTCTCACAACTCCACCCACTCCCTCTTGTGTGCATGCAGGCCCTGAGTTATTCCATATTATCCTGTTTCCGTACTGCGCATGTATCAGGAGATGGAATTTTCCATTGCAGACATGCCTGGTTCTGTGTAACTAATCTTATCTGTGCGCATGCAGGCGTGTCTTAGGCAAGCCTCCCTATATAAGTTCTCTTATCTGAAGAGGATAGGAACAAAAAAGAAAAGGAACATGCTCACTGAAGCCCACAGTGTGTATATGTATATGTCTTTTGCTGGTTACAAAAGACAAGGGTCTTTTATGGTCTACATTGCCTCTTTATCTGTTCTTGAAGGTTGTGCAGCTTCAGGTTGCCCTTTTGTTAGAAATAATTTTACCAAAGGACCTTGTTCTAACTATCTGCCTAACTGGTTTCTTGATTTCTCCTCTCTCAATAGTACTTGAATAAAATACCATATTTAGTTATCTAAAACTGGATCTGATTCCCAGCCAATAAATAAAATGAAGAAAATAACATCAGTGAATCATGACATCCTAGTGAATCATGACAATTATTTTTAAGTTTCTTGCCAAGTCACTATGAACCAGGCTGACACCAGGAAGGCAAAAATTTTGTGCACACCATAACATCTTCTGCAGAGAGCCTAGAATGGAAATACATTCAAGGAATTTTATGATCACTCTGTTAAACTTTGAACAGTACTTTATAAAAGTAATTGTTTGAATGAAACAGTTGATGTTTTCACATAGATTATCTTTGGTGATGAGAGAGCTTAGAAGAGGCGATTTTATGATATCACTAAGAATATAGTATTTATAATTTCAGAAGATTTATTAACACAAAAAAGATCACTCTGCTTATTCACAGGCACATGCTTACAGACATAATATTTTCACAGATATCGCTTTACTTAAATTACTTGATCCGATATTATCCAATGTGTGTTACACAATTTTGTATTGTGTTATCTTGCTTTTGGAAGGCTGCTATTCATATGGCTTCCTTAGTTGGTAAGGGGACATGATACATTTTGATGGGGCAATCTATCCCAGTGGTTAATACAATAGGCTGTGGGAGTTAGAGAGCCTTAAGACTGCTACCATTAGTTCCCATCTTTTATTTATTCTTATTTTAGGGGTTCAAGTGCAGTTGTGCTGTCTGGGTACATTGTGTAGTGGTGAAATATGAGCTTTTAGTGTACCCATCACCCAAGTAGTGTACACTGTATTTCCATTGTACCCAATAAGTAGTATTTTCTTATTTTGCTGTAGGAACATGGCAAGTTATTCAATCTCTTTGGGCAGTGGTTTCTTTTACTTTGATGTGGGAATACTTATAAAAGATCTGTAACTGGATCTTTTTTAAAATAAGCAAGAAATGAAATTAACGCGTTAAAGAGTTTGCATAATGTCTGACATACAACGAGGACTTAATAAACCCTAGCAATTATTGAAAGGTGAGTCTAGATGTCAAGTAGCTGTTTTTCATGCAGGCTAGATAGCTTTTGAGCAGCACTCTTGGTAGATGTATGCTTGACTTAGTAATTCTCTTTAAATAGCTCCTATTCACTAGTAACATAACCTATAATCTCTTGCACATATTTTATTTTATTCATTTATTTATAATATTTACTTGGTGATTAACATAAACTATTTTTGTAAACATGTTACTAAAGTAGTTATAAATATACTGTATGTGTTATACATATTATTTATAAGTATTATTTGAATTTATAAATATTTATAGTAATATATATTTATAAATATCATTTGACATAATGTTATATATTATAACTATTATTATATGTCTAATTGTGACAAATGAAATTATATTAATGCATTAAAAATTTTAAAACTTACAGCATCAACAACTTTAAATTTCTGAATGAGTTTTGGTCCCAACTGAGGTTTCAATATCTAGACCTGAATGTAGAGTTGAGATATACAGAAGCTTTATGTAATTTAATTGTAAAAATTTAACAATTATGAAACACACAAAAAAGGGTTGGAAGATTAAGTTCAAAAGGAGGATTAGACAATGGGAATCATAACTAAAACATTAAAATTAAAGCAACAGGTTGAGAAAAAGGACACATTACCCATACATCTGTAGATACCCTAAAATATGGAGCTGCTATGACTGGTATCACTTTGTAGAGAGAAGTGTTTTAAGGGTATTAATGGTTTGCCTCAAAACTGAGAAATCCTTTTATCTTTCCTTTTCTTTTTCCTTTAAAAGCAGAGAAAAACATTTGCTTCACATCTCATCAAATCTTCTGTATCAAGCCACATCATGTTAAACAACCTTCTCCTGTTCTCCCTTCAGATAAGTCTCATAGGAACCACTCTTGGTGGGAATGTTTTGATTTGGCCAATGGAAGGTAGTCATTGGCTAAATGTTAAGATAATTATAGATGAGCTCATTAAAAAAGAGCATAATGTGACTGTCCTAGTTGCCTCGGGTGCACTTTTCATCACACCAACCTCTAACTCATCTCTGACGTTTGAAGTATATAAGGTGCCCTTTGGCAAAGAAAGAATAGAAGGAGTAATCAACGACTTCGTTTTGACGTGGCTGGAAAATAGACCATCTCCTTCAACCATTTGGAGATTCTATCAGAAGATGGCCAAAGTAATCAAGGACTTCCACATAGTATCTCAGGAGATCTGTGATGGTGTTCTTAAAAACCAACAGCTGATGGAAAAGCTAAAGAAAAGCAAGTTTGAAGTCCTGGTGTCAGATCCAGTATTTCCTTGTGGCGATATAGTAGCTTTAAAACTTGGAATTCCATTTATGTACTCCTTGAGGTTTTCTCCAGCCTCAACAGTGGAAAAGCACTGTGGGAAGGTACCATACCCACCTTCCTATGTTCCTGCTGTTTTATCAGAACTCACCGACCAAATGTCTTTCACTGACAGAATAAGAAATTTCATCTCCTACCACCTACAGGACTACATGTTTGAAACTCTTTGGAAATCATGGGATTCATACTATAGTAAAGCTTTAGGTATGTAACAAATTTTGTTTCTATTACTTGAATTTGAAAAAACAGAACTTTGTGGAGCTCCTTCTTTATTCCTCTATGTCTACTCTTTTTTAATTCCAAGTATTGATATACTATGTATTACTATCACTTGATAGCACAAAAGAAGATAAAAGACATTGTACTTCAGAAGCACAATGTGTTGTTTTCTAATTGCATGGACTTAAAGATATCAATTCAGTCCTTTCATGGATAAAATATAGTGACAAATGCTTTAGTCTAAAAGTCAGACTGTATCTCATGTAGATATTATGCTCAAAATAGAAATTGCCTAGAAACTGCAGGGATGTGTGGAGAAAGCCAGAAAATGTCAAACTTCCCACAAGCTTATTATTAATACAGACATTATTATGCATGTTTAAGAACATACATATATGTTGATAATCTCTGATCATCATTTAATAAATATTAAGGCTCATAAAGAAAATACATTAAGGCTTTATCACCTTTAATTGTAAGGTGTGAACTAAAACCATTGATCTGGATGATTTATCCATGCTAAGCTTATTTAACTTGCTTAAGTGTGACATGGTGTTTACCTGATAAATAAAAATGTAATCAATGGTACTAGCATCAAAAAGCCTATATTGATTATGTTGATATATTTATGCACATATTTGTCTAAAAATCAAACAGGCTTTGTCCATTTTTTTGCTTTTGAATTTTATCATTTATTCTTCATTAATTATAGATTTCTTACTCTTTACTAAGCACTCTTTTAGACAGGAAGATTAAAATAAAGTCCATCTGTTCAAGGATTTCACAAACAAATAAATCAGACATTAAAAGGAATATTTATTATGTGAATTACATAAATATGGAAATATGTACCAAATACAAAATGTAGAGGAGTTAGGTATTATATTGACAGACAGAGTATGTTATTCCGAAAAACTTCAGAGTTCAGGTGATGCATAAGGATACTTTAAAGTACTGAATGTGAGTTTTCCTGCAAGGTAAGAATGGGGAAGGAAAAAGCATGCTCAAAGTTGAAGACAAAACAGCCTAGGGGCGATGGATATTTCTGATAATTTAGTATTGCTGAAGGTTCAAGTGTAAGGTAGGGAGGCATGGGGGAAGATGCTAATGACGTCGGAACCACAAGAATGAGTGAATTAATTCAATGAATATTTCAAAGTCTCTTGTACATCATTCTGAAAACATCTTAATCTAATAAGCAATTGAGAACCATCTAAAGGGAAATATTATGATCTGATTTTCATTTTATGTAAAACACTTGGACAGATGTGGCAGTAGAGTTGAGAGGTGTGAGACTAGACTAAGTTATCACTCTAGGAAAGATATGGTAAGAGCCTGCCCTACACAAGTGGCTGATAAATGGAGGAAAATAGTGCAGTATGAGACTATGTAGCAACACAATTAGGAGAGCAGGAGCTTACAGACAACATCCACATAGCAGCCTGTGGCTTTGAAAAGTAATTCAATCTCCTTGCACCTGAACCTTATTTATGTCATCTCTGACAGGGCTACTAAAAGTACTAAATCTGAAAGGATTTAGAATGGTGTGGCCCAATCAGCCATGACAGTGAATATGGGAGAATAACAATTAATACTGTATTGAATTTTGGACATGTTGTACATGTGATACTTTGGGGAATATTTAGCAAAACCCAGTAAGCAGCTGGATATATGGGGTGAGATCTCAGAGGTAATTTCATGGGTTAGAGATTTAAGTGTCATCTAAATAAAGATGACACATACGTAATTTTATCTCTCTTATGGTAATCTAGTTTCTATGTTTTCTGCTATCTTATTACATGCAGGTCACCTGCTATTTTTCTGCTTTCATACATAACATATTTCTGAAATTGTCAACAATGAAAAGATTTGAAATCAAGCAATGCATTTACATATTCTAAACATGATTTTCTTCCCAGGCAGGTAAAATTATTTCACAATACACAGTTGCAGCTGATACTTTGTATGTAGGGTTAAGTATTATATATTTAATGTTTACTTTGCTTTCTTGCTAAACCTTACAAATGCAGACATAAACTCAATGATAATCAGATAGAGGAGGAATGTTTTCCAAATTTGATGTTATATTTCTCTAAGATTTTTTATCTTATTGATACATAATAGATGCACATATTTTGGGGGTACATGTGTTATTTTGATACATATAATATGTAAAGATCAAATGAGGATAATTGGGATATCTGTCACCTTAAATATCCATCTTTTCTTGATAACAGGAACATTCAAATTATCATCTAGCAATTTTGAAATGTACAACAGATTGCTAACTGTAGGCACCCTACTGGTCTATCAAAGACTGGGCTCAATTGTCTATTTGTACCCATTAATCAACCTCTCTTCATCCTCCCTCTCCTTACTCTTCCTAGCTGTTATTAAGTTCTGAGGCTGTAGCATCTCATTAGTAACATTGGCGTATTAATTTATGTGCATTCATTTATTGATAACAAAGTAATAATGCACAGACTGCAGAGACTGTAATGTTTGCTAAGCAGAGCTTGTAAGGCCTAGAGATGGTCACTAGCTAATGAATGAACATCCTAAATGCTATTAAAAATAATTTAAAGATGACAAAGTGTACTAGGTAAAACAGTGGGTTGCATGAATGTTGGCAAAAGAAGAAAGTGAGATTTCTGTGTAGTGATACTTACTGACACGTTAGCTTCTTTTCTACAGACCTCTGTTCTAAAATAACTGTAAAGTTGATCTACGTCAATCAAAATAAATATGCATAGGTTAGTATGTGAATGAAGATGTGAGATACTACAGCCATGTGAATGATTATTATCAAAAGCTGGTAAGCCAGTTGTAATTAACACCGATAGCAAACGTCATCATCTCCTCTGGGTGTGGCCTAGGATTGGCCTAAAGTTCAAAAACAGATCTTTATCTCTTGGAAAGTAAAAGAAAAGCTAGTTATTCTATTATTCAGAGAATACAAACCTTGCTACGATGATTATAGACGAACCTTCAAGTGTCCTATAGGGATAAAAGTGAATGGGAAACATCTTATGGCTGAAACTAGATCTTAAAAGAGAGAGGAGAAAAAAATTGAAGTTTTATGAAGCAATGAAACTGTCAAGATGGCAAAATCTCCTTCATATCCTCAAGAATGTGGTAAACTAAAAGGGACATTGGAGTAAGTGCAGCATCTCAGTTCAGGTAAGAGCGGAATGTACATAGACAGTCTCTGGGTCACAATTTATGTTTATATTTTCAATCCTACCGCTTCAGTTTTGTCAACTGCTCATCATCAACCTTGGAATTCTAATTCTCATGATTACTAATCTCTTTATTTGTGAAGTTATCTGACAGTTTACTTTAACTAGGCTGGCAGTCTCAGAATCACATGTTCCATTTTATTTTGCCTGTAAGTTAATACTGGTAATAAAAGCACACTATTCTTTCAGTCTTAATACATGAGCCTAATCTTTCTTAACAATTTGTTCAGAGGAACCTAATGCAGATTTCTAAAGATGTTCTTATCCTCTGATTTTGATGTATCATGTTTCTGATCAAATTACCCTCTTTTGACTTAGAATGACTACTTAAGTTTGTCTTTATTAAAACACAATATTCTTACTGATGCCAGGAACATGAACAGTCATATTTAAAAGACCAGGTAAGAAGTATTGACATGATAGAGTAAATTATTTCCGTGCAAGACTTTGTGGATGTAGAGTGAGAAAGGAGAATGATAAATGGAACTGACTTGTAAAAATAACTCATTTCCAATTTGTAATTTGAATTGATGTTCCACATTTACTTAAAATTCTTTAATCAAATCATTGTAACAAATTTATATCCACTCAGACCTCAAACAGTCTCACCTGAGTAAATAAATAGAACAAGTCCCTAAGTTTACTTCTCTGCAGTGGAATGCAATAAGAAGCTCAGAGTGAGTCCTTAATCTCTGATAATTGGTAGAAATTGGATATTTATAATGTAAAATTACTCATTTTATTTCAGATCATGGGCATTTAGCTCAAACAGATTGATATCATAATAGTGATAGCAGTATATATTAATATCTTTCTATGCACCAGCCACTGTGATAAGTGATTTATGTATATTTTCTCTCAATCCCTGAACTATTGCACTTCATTGCAAGAAAAAAAGTTGTAACACAGAAAAGAATATTGAGACTTGGAAATATCAAACATGTTAAAATTATGAGAAAATAGTATTCAAATGAAAATCTTTCTCGTATCAAAGCTTTGATGTCATATTTCCTAATTCTAGAAATTGTTTTTTCTTCTTTTTAAATTTCAGGTGCAAATCTATCAACTGTTCAGAATATTTTAGGTTAAATTTTTTTTGGACACTTTTCTTCTTTTCAATGTGTTTAGCTTTTGAAATGTGCTATTCTATTTCTTGCCTATTTTTGATTTGTTGAATGAACATAATTGGGCCATTGTATCACTAGGTAACTTACTATTCATTAAGGGGTAGGTCATTATGTGATTCTGTTGTCTGGGGAGGGTTCTCTAGGGATATATTTTTGGCGTTAAGAGAGCTTTATAAGCGACTTCTAACTGAAAAGAAGTAACGGGTTCCACAGTTTCTAATGTATACATTGAAAAAATTTTTGAATTTTTATGCATTTTTAAAAATGGAACCAGGTAAATTTCATTTTCGCTTTTATTTAAAAAAAAAAAAAAAACAACACCAAAACTGGGGCACACTTTAAGGG
The DNA here is from genome assembly GCF_000951035.1 of Colobus angolensis palliatus. Taxonomy (NCBI): domain Eukaryota; kingdom Metazoa; phylum Chordata; class Mammalia; order Primates; family Cercopithecidae; genus Colobus; species Colobus angolensis. The sequence goes on along the minus strand of NW_012120710.1, from coordinate 631,864 downwards.
GAGAAAAATGTAACATTTTTTGTCACTAAAAATACTTATAATCCATAAGCATTGCATATTGTCACCAACAGCACTTCACCCTTTGACCACTGCAAAAGCAAGGTTTTTGTGAATAATCTCTCTATATTAGGTATATAACATGTAAAAATACATAACATTAGGTAAGAATAATTAGGTGAGTAATCTCTAAGATGAATGCCATCTATAATAACAGACTTTTTTGCAAGTCTATTAAATAAGAAATCTAGATTTTCAAAAAGAATGATCATAGTATCTAGATCTTTGCATGAACTCCGGACTCCCTGAGCATGAGTAATTAATATAAAATAAAGTGCTAGAAATGAAACATGAAATGTGTATACTTCCATGATGCTTGATTTTCAGCAGTAATTTTAAAGAAGAAAAAATGCACTGGAATCTTTTCCTGTAGAATAATACATTTCTACTTAAGTCTTCCTTTTTTTTCTTTTTCTCTTTCTTACTAATTATTCCTTTGCTTTCTTCTCTCCTTCCTTTTTCCCGTTATTATTCTTCTGTTTTAATTTATAGAATTTCTGTTTGATTAATCTTGATTGGTTAGACTCTGAAAAACCCTCTAGTATCATTCCCTTTTCTGCAATGACCCATAAGCTGAATGATAGTCACAGGCATTACATTGGAGATGTAATTGACATTGGGACATTGGAAATTCTTGGAGATAGTGATCACTCTATCTTTTTTGCTCCCACTCATGAAAGGATATTAGAACAAAAGGAAATATGGAAGTTATAATTTGTGTGGATATAATCTTGAGTTTTATATGCCTATATTTCTTAAAATAAGTAATTTGTAAACTTTGGTACTCTTTGCATTGTTAATAACCTGTCACTTGTGGTCTGCCGAAAGACTGAGAGGGACTGCCTTGTGGGGAAACTTTCAGTGTTTGAGAAATTCTGCACCAAACCCTAGATTCTCCAGTCTGTCACTGTAGGAGGAGAGAAAGAGTAGAGAAGGGTCAAGTTAATGAGATCTGATTTATTTGATCATTTAAAAAATAAGATTCTCTCCCTAAAACATCATGGGTAGCTATCACTTATGGAGCCCAGGTGCTGTTCTGAATAATTTGCCTGCATTGTGTCACACCATACCCAAAACTATAGGAAATAGGTGCCATTGTTCTCATCATTTGGTAAATGAGGAGGCTAAGTAACTTGCCTAGTTACAATTCAGAAAGTGGTGAATCATTTGATATTAGACTCCACTCTGAGGTAAAAAGCAAAGTGCTAGAATATACTCAGTTTCTGTTTAGCAAAACTAAAAGTACATCTAAATTTAAGCTTTTAGAGAATTAGGTAAATAAAAATCAAGAAACTCAAATAAAACTGAATCACTCATACCCAAAACAATATAAAAGCTGGTTTCCAGGCTTTTCTGGCCTTGGGGAGACAATGAAAAAAGAGCTAGCAGAGTTGAATCCTAGCCATCAGGTGCAATGTTCTGGGAGCACTTAGGAAGAGAAGACTTTCAGGCAAGGGCACGTCTTTAGTGGAAAAATATCTTCATACCAGAATGTTGTTTTGAGGATTATCAATTCAGGCTAATGGCATTATACACATTTTACTAAATAAAATGCTGTTTTAAGGATAATCAATTCAAATTAAAAGCATTATGTACATTTTATTGTTCTTAACTAAATTAGATAAATATTTTATTGCCCTGCAGACGTTACTTAAAAGTGGAAGCTGACTAAAATCATCATTTTCCCCTTACTCTCGGTAATTTAGGGATATCTATATGTATTGAGATTTTGAAGCATATTTTGATAAGCTTTTATGTGCTATTGTAGCTACATTTGTGAGTAATCCCTAATTAATTATTATATTTTCCTCACATGTAACTCAATATTTGCACAAATCTAAGTATTTTCTAGGTAGACTTTTATGCTTTCTATAATGTTATGTTTTCTTTACTTTTTTATTGAAAGTTTGACAGCAACAGATTTCTTTATGAAGATTTTTAATCCCCTTTTCCTGGGCTTATTTTGAAGATCATTAAGATTATTTACACTCTTCTCTGGCTGCCTTGTTTCAAAATCTAATAATTTTTAAGGCACTGTCACTATATTCAAATTGAGGTTTACTCTTGAAAGGACATAAATGCAAAAATTCTAAAACCATCACTTCTCTCTCTTGTCTTTTCTGTTCTCTGCCTTCCTGGTTCTTTTTGTTATTCAAGGGCCTGAAATTACAAAATTTAAGGGCAACTGAGTATAAATTTAAAATACATCACTTATTTTCTAATCTTAATTTTTGATTTTTATCCTTTTAATCACTTTATTTGTTCTTATTTATCTTTTTAATAGTGGCCTCTAACAATTTCAAAACAGCATTCTTATGTAATTGCTACTGTTCAGTTTGGAATTCACTAAGAATTGCAACATTACATTCATATCTGATATTGCTATATCCAAGTCTAGCCAGTCATTCTGTAGGTGGCCCATGGATTTCCTAATCAATCTTTAGACAAATTTATTAAACCTCTAACATTACTAAACCCTTGCTCTGTACCAAGAAGACGGAAAAGTCGCTTTACAGATACTATTGTTAATCCACAAAGTAATACAACAAATTAATGTCATTACCTCTCATTTTTCTTTGAGAAAACTTAGAATGGGAGGGTCTCGATAATTCCCTGAGGTCAGAAATCTTATAAAAGGACAATATTTGAATCTGAGTCTGTTGAACTCCAGTGTCTACTAACTTCTCTGAATAACAAAGTCCGTGCTTCTTTGGAATACCAGGCCATATCTTCTTCATTTGTGTCATGTGGAGGAAACTGAAAAATTCCCTGTCACAAAGGCATAGGAGACAATGATCAATTGGCTTTATGGAGAAGAAAGCTATTCTGTATCAAATGCATAGTATTTTACTCTGTAATCCATATAATCTAAAACACCTTGAAATGTTTGAGCAGACTTCCTCCGAGGGAAAGTTGTTTAATCAATTTTGTGAAAAATGTATTATATTAAAGATGTATTTTATAAATCATAGTTATTATCCCAGAATATACAGATTGTAGGTTTATAACACCCCTGCTTCCTTTTCTTTAAAAAAAACAGATTTTATTTCTGTTATTGAAATAATTATGTTAGTGCATATGGGAATTTGAATTATAATATATTTTAATCTAAAGATCAGTTGACCCATTACTGAATGTAACCATCGCATTAAATATTATTTTATTTAAAAATTGACCTAAGTGTACTTTGAAGTTTTTTTTTTTGTTTTGTTTTTTTACATCTTGAAGGACCTACAGTAGGATGGTTTCCATAATGGATTTCACCATGACTAAGAAGTTTGTCCAGATGCTGGTTTTTAACTTGACTCTGACTGAAATTGTTCTAAGTGGGAATGTGTTAATTTGGCCTACAGATGGTAGCCATTGGTTAAATATTAAGATTATTCTAGAAGAGTTGATTCAAAGAAATCACAATGTGACTGTACTGGCTTCATCAGCAACTCTATTCATCAACTCCAATCCTGATTCTCCTGTGAATTTTGAAGTGATACCTGTTTCCTACAATAAGAGCAATATAGATTCCTTAATTGAGCATATGATAATGCTGTGGATTGACCAGAGACCAACTCCTCTCACAATATGGGCTTTCTACAAAGAACTAGGAAACCTTCTAGACACTTTCTTTCAAATTAATATACAAATCTGTGATGGTGTACTAAACAACCCCAAGTTAATGGCAAGACTTCAGAAAGGTGATTTTGATGTGTTAGTAGCAGACCCAGTAACAATCTGTGGTGATCTCATTGCTCTGAAATTAGGAATTCCATTTGTGTACACATTGAGGTTCTCTCCAGCATCAACAGTGGAGAGACACTGTGGGAAAATCCCAGCACCGGTCTCCTATGTACCGGCAGCCTTGTCAGAACTCACTGACCAGATGACTTTTGGTGAAAGGATTAAAAATATCATATCTTATTCACTGCAAGACTATATATTTCAGTCCTACTGGGGAGAATGGAATTCATACTATAGCAAAATTTTAGGTAAGTCTAAAATTTTCTCTTTTTAATGACTCCACATGCCTTATTTGTGCTTATTGTGATATGGCAAAAGATTTCCATTCCACTGCATATGTTGAGCTTAAGATAATGGACTTCTAATATCTCTGTACAAACAACTCCCTGATTATTCTCTTTGAACAAATCCTTAAAAATGAAATGGTGGATTTAATATGTATGCTATTATCTCTTAATGCAAACAACTTTGTGTCTATTTAGGTAATAGTTTTTCAATGTATAAATGAATTTCAAAATGTAAATGAAAGTGCCTGTATTAGGATACATTATAACACTACTCAAAAATAGCTTGGCAAATATTTTCGAGGTGATGCATGACTTACTGTCCCTCCTTTGTCCTTCATTATTTTCTTTGTCTGCAGAAAGCTTTGAAAAGCATAGAATCAGGCAATAGAAAACCAGAGTTCACACTCTACTCTAGTTCTCACTGTCTGTCTTTACACTTCTCTGGGTACTTGGGCACCGTCTCTCAAATTAACTTCTCTCTATCCTGTGGCCAGCCTCACATTTCCTTTCATGAAGCATTCCTTATGAGAATCAAGCACAATAATATTAAGCATCAAGGCCAGTCCTGATTGGTTGCTTATATTACTTATTTTCCCTGACTTTTATGAGCCTCCCTTTATATTTTTATTTCCTTCTCTCTTGAATGGTTTTGCCTCCAGATCTCTTAGTACTTGGGACACTAATTAATAGCAGGAATTAAAAGATGATGCTACCACTGGTACTTTCTTACAGAGGTAATGTGAAAGACTTTTTACATACCTTTTGACTTTCCTTTCTTTCTCCCTCACTCCCCTTGGTCCTTCCTTTTTTCCTTCTTTCCTTCCTTCGTTCCTTTCTTCTTTCCTTCCTTCCTTCCTGCCTGCCTTCCTGCCTGCCTGCCTTCCATTTTTACTTTTCTTAGTTCATTCTCTCTCGTTTTCTTTGTGTAAAAAAGTATTTGCTGAATGCCAACCTAGTTCCTACAACTTGGCTAAGTGGTAGGAATACAACAATAAGCAAAACATCAAATTATCTACTCTATCTCATGGAACGTACGTACATTCTAATGAGAGGAGACAACCCATAAATAAAATAAATATATAAAATATGTGGATGATAGCCTGTGATATATGCTATGTAATAAAGTAAGAAGAACAGATAGTTCTTAGAGTGAGGTTGCATATTTAAATAGAGCAGGCAGAGAAAGTATCAAATGAAAGAATGACATCAGGCCAAAGACCTGAGAGAAGTGAAGAAAGCCTTTTAGGAGTAGGTAAGAACAAGTACAAAGACCTGTGGCAAGCCATACACACAAGAATGCTCATCAACTCACTTGATCTTACTCTCATCTTTCACAAGTGGTATTTGTGTGTATCTTTTTTCCCCTCTTGATATTGCAAAACTCTTGCAATAATTTTTTATCAAAAACTTTTCAACTTTTTCATAGAATTTGTTGAAAATAGAGGAAAGATATTAAATATACCACATAAAAAAGTATGCAAGGTAAATAAAATTTGAGTTTATTTTTGAAGATGAGGTAATTAAAATTTTATAATTCTGTGTTTTTAAAGTTCCTTTAAGGCATAATTTAACCAGATTTCCTTTTTTTTTTCCTGGCTTTCAAATTTTGCATGCCTTCAAACCACATTTTTCTTTTAATTTAGGTATATGATTCACATGAGTATGTTTCAAGACATTTGAAATGTATTCTATGATAATTGTCACTAGCCAGGTACGTATTGGATAGTGATTATTATAGTTACTGAATGAGTTAACAATCTATACACCTTAAATAAGAGACATACAAAAAGTAAGAAGGTGAAGGGTCCTGAAAAATGCATGTGGCTTCAGGTTCTGATTCCACTTGCTAACTGTGATCTTAGACAAGTAGCTGAAATTTTTGAGTCACAGTGCTTTCTCTTCTTTAAAATAGGGTTAAAAATTTCAGTATACTCGTTAGGAGGATCATATGGCGTCATGTGTGACTATTCCATATCAATTATAAAGAATTATACTTATATTAAATATTATTTACACCAAACTACTTAGGAAGCCTGCAATGATAAAACCCTAGTTACATTACCATGGGGCTCTGTAAATGGAAAGTAGCCAAAAAAATCTACAAAAAATAAATGGTTTCTGGTATGTACTAAACCTTCCTTCTCAAAGGAAGCCATAAAAAATTAGATAAACGTGAAAAAGACTTTGTAAAACAGCAAGTTCCCAACTTCTCACCTTTACAGAATAATAATCTAGGTTCAGAAATTCTATCATTTCAGAAATTAAATATCCTATTTACTTAAATCCTTCATGCTTCTTATGTTACTAAACATATCTGAACAACAAATAACTGCCTTGAATATTTTTTTCAAATTAAGGTATACTGTGAAGAACTGGTAAAACCACATTTTGTGTTTTGTTTGCCATCACATTCTCAAAGCTTTAAGAACACTTGCTAACTGTAAACTGATATTGAAAGAGGGCAGATACACAATTTTACATAATTCTGTCTGACCACAGGAAAGCTATCAACATGTCAAATTTTTGTGGAGTTTCCATTACAGTAGTTGTTCTTCAGTTCTGTGTAGGAAAAATAGACTAGAGAAATGACATGTTAAATTGTGACAAAGAAAAACTCCAACTGTCTTGAAGGACATCGGAGTAAGTACAAGGATACATTTGATTGCACCAGTTAAGACACTTGTTTTCTATATCAGTGAGGAAGTCTTAACTGTGACACATGAAATGAGTAAAACAATTAACATTTTAAAAATACCTTTTATAGCTAAGGGAACAGGGATATCAGGAATTATGAAAATCATTGCTACTCATAACCAGAAGCGAATCTATTAATAAATTTTGGGCAGGCCAAGTGTTCCGCATGGCACCATCAAATTTAACTGAACCTTATTTCTCTCTCTCTCTCTTTTTATTTTAAATTTTTTTTTTTGAGATGGACTCTCACTCTGTTGCCCAGGCTGGAGGGCAATGGCGAATCTTGGCTCACTGCAACCTCCGCTTCCCAGGTTCAAGTGATTCTCCTGCCTCAGCCTCCAATGTAGTTGGGATTACAGGCATGCCACCAGGACAAGCTAATTTTTGTATTTTTAGGAGAGACGAGGTTTCACTGTGTTGGCCAGGCTAGTCTCAAATTCCTGACCTCAAGTGATCCACCCGCTTTGGCCTCACAAATTGCTGGGATTACATGCTTGAGCCAACACGCCCAGCCTCTGAACCTTATTTCTTCCTCAACTTCTAAGAGATCTGCTGTACAGCACATAGATAGTTCTCACTGTGGAATTTGAGACTAGCCTTTGCTGCAGCAATAGAAAGGTTAAACCCTTGAACACTATAGTGAAAATGGTTAGACAGGTAAGGCAACTGGAAACTGGATGACTCCATTTTGCATGGGTCTTTTGTGTTTCCAGTCTGTCTCCATCCATCCATCCCAGCGCACTGTAGATCGGGAGAGCAGAAAGCCCAGTAATAAGCTATATGACACTTGGCTGGTATAATTTCGTTTTCACTGTCAGTACCACGTTGGGCCCTCTTTCCCTACTGATATATTTTATTTATTCATTTTTATTTTTTGACTTTTAATATTTAATTTAAATCTGAACTTTAATCTTTACTCCTCTTTTTAAATTTATTTTTATTTTTAAACTTTTTTGTGGGTACATAGTAGTGTATATTTAGGGGGTACAGGCGATATTTTGGTATAGGCATGCAATGTAAAATAAGCACATCCTGAAGTCTGGAGTATCCATCCCCTCAAGCATTTCCTGCTGATAAATTTCAGATGGATTCTTATATCTAATGTTACCTTATCCCAGCCCATGAAGAAAACAAATCTAACAGTTAATGAGACACTCCCGCACAATATAAGATAAAAATGAGGGTAATGGGCCTTTTGTCTCATTCTAGATGTCAATGGAAAATCATTCATTGTTTACCATTAAGTGCGATGTTTGCTCTAGGCTAATTTTAGATGCCTCTTATTAGATTGAGGAACCTCCCTTTTTCTTTTTAATTCAAATAAATTATCATCGTAAAAGGATGACGAATTTTATCAAATGTTTTTCTGTGTCTGTTGAAATTATTATATTTTTCTACTTTGTTCTGCCAATATGGTAAAATATATAAAGTGATTATCAGTTGTTAAATCAACTTTTTATTTTTAGAATAAATCCCAATTAACTTAAGAAAAAAATAGTCTCTTAACCTTCCTCCTCTATCCAACTTGTCTGGAACTGAGCTAGATTAATCACAGTAATGTATTATTTGTATTTCAACTATAGTTTCTTTTCTGGGTACAGTGTTTTATTTATTGGTTGTCTTCATTTCCTATCCCAACTCTAATTCTCATACCCTGCTTCCCACTCTTTCTCTGGAAAACTTGGAGCTTCCTGTTAATCTTTCCTCACATAAGGCTTCCAATTCTTTCTTATATGTAGCTTTCCTGTGATCAGTGTTGTGGGTTATTGTCGTTGTTTTGTTTTGTTTGTTTTTTGAGATGGAGTCTTGCTCTGTCGCCCAAGCTGTAGTGCAGTGGTGAGATCTCGGCTCACTGCAAGCGCCGGTTCCCGGGTTCACGCCATTCTCCTGCCTCAGGCTTCCTAGTAGCTGGGACTACAGGCGCCCGCCACCGCGCACGGCTAATTTTTTGTACTTTTAGTAGAGACGGGGTTTCACCGTGTTAGACAGGATGGTCTGGATCTCCTGAACTCGTGATCTGCCCGCCTCGGCCTCCCAAAGTGCTGAGATTACAGGCGGGTTTTTAAAATTTTGTGTAATCTTTCTGTAAAACATTTATCCTAAACTTTATAGCTCATTGAAGTTTCACGAAATAACCCCACCCTTGCAACCAGCATTCAAATTAATTAAACAAAACATGAATGCAATCCTTAACTCCTTCTTCTGCTTATGAGTCCCTACAACTCCTATCTAAGGGCAAACACTTTCTTGGCTTCTAATACCATATATCAATTTTCCCTGACTTTAAACGTTATATAGATGAATGACACATTATGTACTCCTTTGTATTTTTTCTTATTTTGATTAATATTATGTTTTTGAAATTCATATAAGTTGTTGCATATAGATATGTTGTGTTCATTCTTATAGCTATATGGAGTCTATATTGAATTAATGTATTGCATTTTATTTATCCATTCTACTGCTGATGGACATTTAGGCTATTTTGGTTTTGCCAGTTTATGATGAACACTGCTTTGAACATTCTTGTACCTAATATTGGTGAATACATGTATGCTATACTGTTAGATATATTCGTGAGAGTGGAATTGACAAGTCATAGATACCATTAAAATTTAGTTTCCCAAACGGTTGTACACACTAGTAAACCTACTAGCCATATACTAGAGTTCCAGCTGTTCTCCATTGTCATCAACACTTGGTATTGTTCTTTTTGTTATTTATTTTCAGTGTAACCATTTTGTTGATCTGTATTGTTTTTATTAAGGTATAGTTTTTGTGTGATAAAAAGTACATAAAGTGTACAGTGTGATTTGTTTCATCAAATATGTTATGTGTATAACTAACATATCAATCATTCTCTGGGATTCCTTTCTAACAAGGCCACTACCCAGACCTTTTCAGATACTTAGGCTGAATAACTCCCACTTCTCAGTTCTAATTCTTCATTTTTACTCTCTTTTAGTTTTCTTTGGTGAACTTTTTATTACATCCTCTTATCATTTTGACTTTAACATCAAGATTAAATTGTCACTCATGTCCGGTTTGTAAGCCATCAAGAATCTCTAGTGCATAATGTATTCCTTGATTAAAAATAAAAAGTTGTCTTAAATATAGTTACTTTTTTTTTTTGACCGAGTCTTACACTGTTGCCTGGGCTGGAGTGCAATGGCACGATCTCGGCTCACTGCAACCCCTGCCTCCTGGGTTCAAGCGATTTTCCTGCCTCAGCCTCCTTAGTAGCTGGGATTACAAGCTCCCGCCACCATGTCTGGCTAATTGTTGTATTTTTAGTAGGGACGGGGTTTCACTATGTTGGCCAGGCTAGTCTCCAACTCCTGACCTCGTGATCTGCCTGCCTCTACCTCCAAAAGTGCTGGAATTACAGGGGTGAGTCACCACACCCAGCCAGTTAATTCTTTTTAAAAATATATTCACTAAGACTGATTTCCATATTTACTGTTGTCATGCTTAAGAAGTTTGCCACCTGCCTATTTTTAGCTTGTCATAAATAGAAATTGTTGTCAGTGAGAGTGTGCTCTTTTGGCCTAAATGAGGAAGCCACTGGATGTTTCAAAGAAGTCATAATGTAGGTGTACTGGCATCATCAGCAACTCAGCTTCGACTCTGAAAGGTGCTGCACGTAAACTAAAAAAGAATTTCCCTAGTTGTGGAAAAAAAAAAGTACCTTATCTTTAATACAGGCCCCTTATTAACCCCCAAACCTAGTTCTTTTGAGCTTTGTAACATTACGTGTTATGCCTTCCCTCTTCCTTCATGGTAGCAAATCAAATTATTTTGTAATTTCTTTTATATTTATAGCAAAACAACTTGAACCTTTTAAAAATTTATTTTAACGTAATTATCTTTGAATTCATAGGCCATTTTGTTATTGCAAATAAACATATAGGAATAGATCTTTCATTTTTGTGAATCTCAAAAACACAGATAAAAATATACATCATATAAGTGAACAATTTTAGGAATAAATAAAAACTAATAACTATAATGTGGCATTTATTGGATTCATACAAATTGTGGTGCTTTTATTATCCTTTTAATGACATTATTTTGGAATCCATGTTTCCAGATGTTTTCTGTCTTTTCTTGACAAAAGTGCCAACTAAAGATAGTGTGAAGTGGTAGCCTTGTGCTAAAATAGAAATTGAATTCAACCAATCTTTGTTTTCAGCTCAGTTGTGACTTCATTAAAATTGGTATCCCAACATCAGTGGAACCTAGTAGTATGTCAGTAGTCTTCAAATTCCCAAAATATCCTGATGTAGTGGCTACAGTTGTTCTCATTTTCAGGTTGTCAGCAGGGATAATTAGTGGACACATCCAGCAATGCCCATGTACACACTCCTCTCCTTGCTTGGCTGGTTTAGATACACAAATATCTGACTATATTGAAGTTATGGCCCCTCATCTCAAATAGTTTTCTTCATTCTGTTATATTTTGGTATATTCTGTTATACACCTTGGAAAGATAACTAAACTATTTCTCAATATTGATGATTAGGCAGTAAATCTGTGGACAGTCTACTTGCTGGTGCTATAATCTTCAGTTTAGTATTAAAATTTATGATGACTAAACTCTCCACTGAAGCATTTTTCTAAGCATTTGGATTATTATTACTAATTTTCACAATATATTTATAAAATATTATGATAAAATAAAAACAGAGAAAAATTAAGTAAGTCTCTCATTGACAAATGTCATTTTGAAAAAATATGGGAAATAGATCTATTTACCTCCAAAGTCCACGTAACTAATTTCCCTAAAATTGTATAGGTATCTTTGTGATTTGTAACTCAAGCCCTAGCTCTCTGCTTTTCCAAAGGAAGACACCAATAGGAAGTGAAAAATAGAGCATTTGATATTGAGACAAGTATCACTGATTGTCTTTTTCAGATGAGAAAGAAGTGTCATAGTTTAAGAAAGAGAACGATAGAAAGGTTATGTCAATGGTTACGTATCTAGAGAGCTGGGCCATCCTATCACAGAAATCAGATTCAAGTTATTAATAACATGTAAATAATATTGTTAACTCTGCCACTTAGTCATGTATTCTTTAGCAAACACCACAGTGTAATAATTCTTACATGTATGCATATATATAATATATGTATAATTGATATATAGTGTAATTGCGTGTTGTGTGAATGTGGGTGTGCTGGAGACTTGGTAAATTAGGACTTCCTCCAGCAGTAGAATTGCATTCACGGTTTCATCTTTAGGGTCTGTATACCACTTCACTAACATAATAAAACATATATAATTTTCATACATCCTTGGCAACTTGGCTATACTAAATAGTTTTTATTTTGTGACCAGTTTGACTGTTGAAAATATGTGTCTTATTTTAATTTGCATTCCTTGGGGTTTTCTTAGAGGCCTATTTTATAATTCCCTGTTTATAACCCTTTTCTACTTGGAGGAATATTAATATTCACATTGATTTGTAGTAGCTCAGAGTAGAATGTGTAAATATCATTGATTCTGCAAAATTCAAATGAAAGTGTTTAAAAGGAAAGGGAATAGTAATGCTTGATAAAAACTATGGCTTGTGGTGCTGGGGAAATGACAAAGGTAGCTTTACCAGAGTCAGGATAAGAGTGTAACCAGGAAGAGGTGGGAATGGGGAGTTATAGAGAATAAAGATACTGCATGGCAAATCTGGGAAGAGGGAAATTCCTTAAAGACCCTGTTGCATATGGCCTCACTCCAACTACGTCAAAAATTGCAGGAGAAAAAAAATATATAGTGGCCAACTGCAGATGGAGCTATTACCATTGGTATATCCTCATTAAAACAAAGAGAAAGATAAATGCCTACATGAATAGAAACTTAGAGCTCTGATCCATATGGCTGGATTTTAGTTACATATTTTTAATATAATCTTCAATATCTTTAATAGTATGATTTAAAGTACATGTAAATATGAGAAATAAATTCCAGTAAATTATTTTTCATGTGATATTTTGGAATTTTAACTATACTTGTACATTCAAGATTAAGGAAAAAATATTTTACAAAGAAATTTCTATTGCAATGATAATATAAATTTTGTTTTACCAAATTATTCACAATGTCTTACTGATTGTTCTTATGCATCTACTGTGAGACTTGATGATTCACTAGAAGGACCCACAAGACTCAGAAGCTGCTAGACTCATGGTTGTGGTTTATTATAACAAAATAATACAGATTAAAAAAAGGAGAAAGAAATGACCTATGAAGGGTAGCCCAGAAAAGATCAGTTGCAAGCTTGCAGGGGTCCTCTTCCAGTAGATTTGCACAGGATTTATTTAATATTCCTAGCAAGGATATGTGGTGACAGGATGCAGTTTTATCAAACAGCTTACCTGAACCTTGATGTCTTGGGTTATTGTGAGGGCTCAATCACACAGATGTCTAAAGCCTGTTTGACTAACCTCAGCTACCCAGACTCCAGACCCTCAGAGCAAAAACTGTTGATCATGGTAAATCACATTGATAACATAAACTATCTGGTTAAACTAATGTGGACCAAGACCTCAGATATACAAAAACCCTCTTATTAGGCACTGTATTCCAAAAGATTGGAACTCAGCTCTTAGGAGATGCGTACGAGCCCGTCTTGAATATAAGAACATGAGCCTTTTTTGGGAATGTACAAGCTGAGAAATCAAGGCCTGCAAAGTAAACGCTTTGCAGTGCGCTTCCTGAATGAACGCTATTCAGAATTCTAGGAAGCTACTGTTATTGACTGTATCACCTGGCTCCCTTTCTACTTGGAGGAATATTAATATTCCCATCATTTGTAGTAGCTCAGAGTAGAATGTATGAATATCGTTGAATGCAAAATTCAAATGAAGGTGGTTAAAAGGAGAGGGAATAGCAATGCTTGAAAAAAACTATGGTTTGTGGTGCTGGGGAAATGACAAAAGTGGCTTTAACATAGTCAGGAGAAGAGTGTAACCGTGTATCACCTCATATCACCTGGCTCCCTTTCTCTTTGCTATCAATTTGGGTTCAGTCAATAAATCCCCTTTGAGACTAATAGCTGAGATAAATTGAAAGATTGTCTCTCTCAGTGTAGACTATAACTTAATAGTGGCTATAGGTTCCTTTGAATTTCAATAAAGACCATAATAGCATGTAAAAGTTATGACAGTCTTTTTCTTTTATTCAGTTTTTAGGCATTTCACATGTATTTTATTTTGTAAGCTGAAACTTTACATTTAGTATTAAGTAGAAGTGGGCATTCTGGATCATTCATATATTTGCTCTTAAAGAAAACACCTTTTTTCCTCCCATTTTTTTCTCTAATTTAACATATATTATTAATATATGTTAATAATAACATATATATTATGTTAAATATATAACCATTTGTATTAATTCAAAAAGTTCTCTTTTCTAAGTTTTAAGAATTGTTTTCATCAAATTTGAAGAGGTGTGGTTTAAGATAAGGCTCTAATTTCCTTCTTTTGCTTGTGGATATTTAGTGTTCCCGACATTATTTATTGAAGAGATTACTCTTTGTTCATCGTGTATTCTTGACATCTTGTTGAAAGACCAGCTGACCATATATGGGTGGGTTTCTTTCAGGCTCTCCATTTTGTTCCCTTGGTCTATATGTGTGTTTTAATACTGTTTGGATTCTTGTCACTTTGTAGTGTATTTTGAAACTAGGGAGTGTGATGTCTCCAGCTTTGCTCTTCTTGCATAAAGTTGCTTTGACTTTTTTTTTTTTTTTTGTGGCCCCATGTACATTTTGATTTTGTCTTTTCTATTTCTTTAAAAAATACCAATGGGATTTTGATATGGATTCATTAATCTGAATTGTTTTGGGCAATGTGGACATTTTGATGCCCTGAGACAAATTAAATATTCAACCTAACACCTAAAACCACAAAAATCCTGGAAGAAAACATAGGGAAATGCTTCTTGGCATTGACCTTGGTAATAATTTCTTGGATATAACACCAAAAGCAAAACAGACAAGTGGGATTATATCAATCTTAATAGGTTCTGGCCAGCAAAAGAGATAATCAACAAACTTAAAAGGCAATCTGTAGAATGGAAATAAATATTTGTAAAACATATATATGATAAAGGGTCAGTATGTAAAAATTAATAATATTTTAATATTTTTTCTCTCCATTCCCTTTTAACCTGCTAATATTGTCTATGACCTTTACAAATTTTCTATTTATCCCTCCTTCCATCTTGAGTTAATTTCAGTGTGATACTAATATTTCATATTTTCTTGCTCATCATTAATTACAGTTTGCTTATAATTTGGTATAGGAACACTTGCCTTTGTATTCATGACTCATAATGAACCTTAAATATATTTGTTCTTCAGTCCTTTTCTGAACAGTTTGAGTTGGCCTTTGGAGACCTTTCTTTCTTTCTTTTCTTTTCCTTCTTTCCTTTCTTTCCTTCCTTCCTTCGTTCCTTCCCTTCCTTCCTTCCTTCCTTCCTTCCTTCCTTCCTTCCTTCCTTCCTTCCTTCCTCCCTTCTCTCTCTCTTTCCTTCCTTCCTTCCTTCCTCCCTTCTCTCTCTCTTTCCTTCCTTCCTTCCTTCCTTCCTTCTTCGGAAGAAAAAATATTTATTGTTTGGAATTTTGTTATAATGTACGCATAAAATAAAATATGAGTCTAGTATGTACTAGTATAGTATGTAGTATGAGTCTAGTAGTACTGTTTCAATGCTGTTAAGAGACTCATTTGTCAGACAAGTATTTTTCCATAAGCAGTAAATTTGATTTTTTTACAAATCTCTGAGTAATTCTGAAACAAATTTCATGTATTTATTAAGACTTATGAAATAGGTAAATATTCTGTTATTGTGGCAAAGGTTTTTTACTGTTAAAAATGGTTTAGAAATAGAGAATAGAAAATGTGTATGTGTGCGTCAGTATGTGTAAATATATTTTCTCTCTTTGTCCATTGAAAACACATGAAACCCAGTAACAATGAATTTACCTAAAATGTACATCTTGAGTTTTATATGCCATTATCTAATAAAATAAAATATCATTCGCTGGAGAAGTGGTTAATGTTAAGTTTGAGGCAGTGAAAACAGAAGTTGAGTCTAAATCATCTAGTAATGCTAAAAAGTCAAAAGTGCTCAGAAATGATGGAGCCATGTCAAAAGAATACAGGAACTACTGTGAAGAAGTTTCCAAAATCTGGGACAATTTGAGACGCACAATAAATAATCAGTCTGATTTAATATAACATATAAAATAAAATTCATTAATATTTTATTTTATACTGTATAAATAAACTGTTCAAGCAACAAGCAATCTCTTAATTCAAATTAATGAATATAAAAGGAATAATGAAAAATTTTTAAATGACCAGCTTTCTTTAGTAGTAACATTGTATTTTATTTTTTATCTTCTGCTTTTATTTTAGCTTCCAAGGGTATATTGCAAGTTTGTTATCAGAGTATATTGCGTGTCACCAAGGCTTGATGTATGAATAATTCCATCACCCAGGTAGTGAACATATTACCCAATAAGTATCCTCAAGTCTGTTTTGGAATACTGATCTGCACATGTGTTTAAGGAAACTACTGAAACAGGGCATAAAACCACTAGAAATTGTAGGTGGTCCAATAATATTTACTTCATATATACGTACATATATAAAAATCATATATATGTATGTAGTTTTTTTCACCATGGTTAAAGGTCTCCAAACATCAAAACAGTCTTTAGATGTGTATGACCTCTTTGGTGGATAAAATTTACTCTGAAATAAAATGTTAGAATATGATCTAATAAACTTCAAAGCAAGCTCTAGTGGATGAAATGACAAATATCTCTCTACCAGATCAAAGTGTCCAAATATTTAAAATAATTTTTTAAAAAATAGCCCAGTATCCAGCAAGGTAAAATCAGAAAAAAAGTTATGAAGCATTTGACAAAATATAAATATACAAGTGACAGCAACAAATGGCATATTATTAAATAGATAAGTTCACAGTAATGACATAGATGATAGAATTAGTAGACAAGTACTCTAAAACAGTTGTTATAAATAGCTTGTGGTTATTGAGTAACTTTAAGATAACTCTTTAATGATAGTTTTTGTTGCAATTCTAAACATCTCATTTTGTAACATTTTTTAGTTGTATCTGGATTAGAGAATGCTACTGAATTTTGTAATTTGATATTATGTTGGACAACTTGCAAGACTCTTTAATTAATTTTAATATTTGTTTATTGATATTTTAAGTCTTCCTGCCTGGGACTTTTGAAAAGATACATCTTTACACCATTTAGCAGTTGCTCTGTATTTCTGTAAGTAAATTTTAAATGTACATAAGTGATATAGTGTAGACCTAAAAAAAAAAAAAGATAGTGTATGGCTAAAAGAACATAAAAGTAAGCATATAAAGAGAAAAATAAAATATCTAAAAATGAGCCTATATTAAACTACCAGAGATGAAATGCACAATATCTAAAATTAAAAATACATTGGATAGTATTTATAGATTGGACACAGCATAGAAAAAAAGAATTTAAAGATATAGTAATAGAAACTATACAAAATGGAAAACAAAGAAAAATAATCACTTCTCCCTTCGCCACAAAATAAACAGAGCATCCTAACGTATAGTATTTCAATATCCTAAAGGAAGGAGCATCAGCAGAAAAAAAAAAAAATTACAATAAATAATGTCCACAAATTTTTCAAATTTGGTGAATTCCATGTACGAATAGATCCAAGAAGCTCAATTAACCAAGTGAAAAGAAAAATAAAATGCCTCTATCACATTATAATCGATATATTGAGCAGTGATAAAGAGAAAATCTGAAAAACGGAAGGAAAATTTAAAAAATACTTCATCTAACAAGGAAAAAAAGAAAAGAATGAAAACAGACTTCTCATTAAAAGCAATGCAAGCTACAAAACAGCAGTTACACCTAAAAAGTACTAAAATAAATTAAAATTTTCATAATGAATACATATATTCCCAGCAAATTTAATACCCAGCCAATATAATTTTAAAAATAAAGGCTGATTTTTTTATTGTTGCTACAAGAACCAAGAAAATTAATCTTCTATAGACCACCACTTCTTGAAGAAATGTTGAAGGCAGAAGAAAAATGATCTCCAGTAAAAACTTGGATCTAGATAAATGAATGGAAAGACAAAAATTATAAATAAGTCAATGAATAAATAAGGCATTAAAATTTTTATTTAATATTACTAAAATGTGAAAGACAGCTTAGAACCAAAATAGTAACTACTGTTTTTTATTGTATTTTGAAGGTATAATTCATAGAAGTAAACGGCATGGTAACAGTAGCACAAAATCCGAGAAGAAATACAGGATGTATACTGTTGTAAAGTTGTTATGCTAAAAATGATACTAACTGCAAATTTTACATACAACCCCCAAAAAACTAGAGCAAAAAAAGAATATTTAATAAGCTAATAAAAATATCAACTAGGATCATAAAATGTGTTCAACTAATAAAAATGAAGGTGGGAAAGAAAAAAAAAGAACAAAAAAGAGATGAGATAAATAAAAAAAATAGCAAAATGATAAATTCCATCTCAAACATGTAGATAATCGCATTAAATGTAAAGTGCTCACAACCCTCACCAATAGTTAGACATTGTCAAATTGGATTTTTTTTTTTTTTAAGAAAGCAAGACTAAACTCTGTTCTATCTTAAGAAACTCATAAAGAAAAAGGTTAAAAATAAAATGAGAATATACCTATGATGCTAACAGTAAAGCAAAGGTGGAATGGCTGCATCAATATTAGATAAAGTAGAGCTTCAGAGAAATGATTATGAGAATAAAGGTCATTTTATAAGTAAAGGTATTAATTCATCAAGAAGACATAATAATCACAAATAAGTATATACCTAAGAGGATCAAAGTAAAGAAAGCAAATTAATGAAAATTAAAGGAGAAATAGACAGATTTCCATTTACACTTGGAGATTATGATGGTCCTCTCTCAGTAATTGATAATACAAGTACACAGACAATAAATGAGGAAATAATAGAGTTCATATCATTCATGGAAAAATAATTTGTTAAAATTACATGTTTTTGTTATATTTCACAATATATAAGATGCTTCTTTAAGGTACTTGTTCTGGACATTTTGGCCAGCATTTATTTTGCAAAATCTTTATTTTTCTTATTTGTATTTTCTGAAATGCTTTTGCTCAAATCTTTATTTTTATTTAATTTACTTTCAAATGAATCTGTTTTAAAAAGCATTAAGCTCAATTTTCTACCTTCATCTCAAAGGTTTTATTTGAATTATTTTAATAATGTATCATATATAATTTTATACATAACATGAGATAAATCCTAATCTATTTGATAGCCATCTGAAGAAATTAAACATTACAATATAATTTTTTATACACTGGCTGCTCATTTGCTCTTTAAAACTGTGACTTCAGTTCTTTGCATCTGTTATATTTCTTTGTACATTTTGTATCTATCATTAAATAACATACAATATTATTTTATATTTTTTAAAATATTTATATAAAGTACTCTTAAATATCATGCTATATTTTCACATGTATGCACAGTTTTCTGCAGTGGCAAGTGACTTGGTAATGCATTCATATTGGCTTTTGTCTTTTCCCTACCCCATTTTATCCACGGCCTCTCTGGTGTTACTTTGGTATGATTCTCAAATAAATTATTTGTATTCAAATCCTTTTTTCAGTGCCTCTTTCTTGGGGAGCTCAAAACAGAGTGTTACATTGTAGTAATCCTAGGCTAGATAGCTGTAAAGAACACATTACTGGTAGAAATAGGGTAGTGGTATCACTTGGCATGCAGTACAATCACAATTACTGCAATTTTCATTTTTGGTGAATTTTCATGAAGAACAGATGGAAGAATATGAATTACCTTGTGCCAAATCAACAGCTGAAAAGTGTGGAAGCCATAATAATTATAATAATTATTTAGCTGTTAGCTGTGTTTGTTGCCTTCAGTAATAGGAGGTAGAAAATTTCAATTAATTCAGACACATATAACTCAGGACACAATATAAAGCAGAGCATATCCGTGACAACTTTTAAAAAGACCCTTGTGACCCATAGTAAGTGGGTAGACTGTGTTGAAAATTATAGCCAAGACCTAATTGTTGGCTTAGCAGAATTATAAATTATGCTGAATTTTTAGCAACTTTTTGTCAGGAAATCTACACCGAAGCCAAGACATAGGATGCGGACTGCTGGAATAATGTGTTTTGAGGACCTTGAACGTCTATATTCCTGTTGACCCTATGGGTCATGTGAAGTTTTCCTTCTCTTTGCTAGACGATAGCAGTATCCCATTGTCTGGATATCATATATAGAATTGAAGTTTATAACACATGAAATCTTCAATACATGCCCCCCTCACATTTGAACCTCTAGACCAAGAATTGCCAGTACAATATACAATGCATATATAATATTAAGATATAATATATTATTCATTCAGTATATTGTATCCATTATATGGATTCCGTGTGTCTATTATATAGATAACACATAATAATAGTTTTTTTCAAATCTACATAGTGAGTTTGTAATTGGTTTTGTTACACATAAAAATACAGTTCTCTTTTACATTCTGTGTAGTTAAGAATTGTTTCAGATCATTAATTAAATAATTCATATTTTTCCCATTTCTCAGTTATATGAAATACATTGGCATATTAGCTGTAAATGCATTTTGACCTCTAACTTTTTGTATGCCAATTTCACATCTTTGTGTTGTTATACATTATATTATTACTTTGTTATGTATCTTGATACATGTTCAGGTAAGTATTCATAACTTTTTTCTTACAATTTATCAGCTATTTTAAGCTCATATGTTAATTTTTTATTTTTATTTTTAGAAAGAACCTTTTGGTTCAGGAGTACATGTGCAGGTTTGTTCTACATGTAATGTGGTACACAGGGGTTTGTTGTACTGATTATTACAAGACCCAGGTATTAAGCCTAGTACTCAATAGTTATATTTTCTGTTCCTCTTTCTCCTCACACCATCCACCCTCAAGTAGGCCTTAGTGTCTCTTGTTCCCCTCTTTGTGTCCATGAGTTCTCATCATTTAGCTCCAACTTATAAGTGAGAGAAAGTGGTATTTGGTGTTCTGTGTCTGCACTAGTTTGCTAGGAATAATGACTGCCCCCAGCTCCATCTATGTTCCTGCCAAAAAATTTTCTCATTCCTTTTCTTTGGCTGTGTAGTTTTCCATGATGAATATATACCGCACATTCTTTATCCAATTTATCATTCATAGGCATTTAGGTTGACTTTATGTTTTTGCTATTGTGAATCATGCTGCAATGAACATTCACATGCAAGTTTCTTTATAATAGAATTATTTATATTCCTTTAGGTATATACCCAGTAGTGGGATTGCTGGGTTTAATGGTAGTTCTGTTTTTAAGTCTTTGAGGATTCACCACACTGCTTTCCACAATGGGTGAACTAATTTACACTTCTACCAACAGTATATAGTTGTTTCCTTTTCTCTGCAACCTCACCAGCATCCTTTATTTTTGACTTTTTAATAAAAGCTATTCTGACGGACATAAAATGGTATCTCACTGTGGTTTTGATTTTCATTTCCCTAATAATCAGTGATATTTAGCTTTTAACTTTTTAATATACTTGATGGTTGCATGTATGTCTTCTTTTGCAAAGTGCCCGTTAATGTCCTTTGCCCACTTTTTAATGAGGTTGTTTGTTTCTTTCTTGTAAATTTGTTTAAGTTTCTTATAAATGCTGGATATTAGACCTTTGTCAGATGCATACTTTGAAAAATATTGTCTCTTGTTCTGTAGATAGTCTGTTTACTGTTGATAGTTTCTTGTGCTGTGCAGAAGCTCTTAAGTTTAATTAGAAACATTTGTCAAATTTTGCTTTTGTCGTGATTGCTTTAGGCATCTTTGTCATAAAATATTTTCTCTTTCTATGTCCGGAATAGTATTGACTAAGTTGTCTTCTAGGTTTGTATAGTTTTGGGTTTTACATTTATGTTTTTAATACATCTTGAGTTGATATTTGTATGTGTTGTAAGAAACAGGTCAAGTTTCGATCTTCTGTATATGGCTAGCTATTTATCCCAGCACCATTTATTGAATAGGAAGTCCTTTTCTTATTGCTTGGTTTTGTCAGTTTTGTAGAAGATCAGATGGTTGTTAGTTGTGCAGCCTTATTTCTGAGCTCTCTATTCTGTTTCCTTGATCTATGTTTCTGTTTTTATACCTGTGTCATACTGTTCTGGTTATTGTAGCCCTGTAGTATAGTTTAAAGTTGGATAACGTGATAATTCTGTCTTTGTTCTTTTTGTTTAGCATTGCCTTGGCTTTTGGGGCTCTTTTTTTGTTTTCACATATATTTTAAAATAGTTTTTTTATTTCTAATTCTGTGAAGAATGGTATTAATAGTTTAATATGAATAACCTTGAATCTCTAAATTGCTTTAGACAGCATGGCCATTTTAATGAGATTGATTCTTCCTATCTATGAGTATGAAATGTTTTTTCATTTGTTTGTGTCATCTCTGATTTATTTGAGCAGTGTTTTATAATTTTCATTGTAGAGATCTTTCACCTCCCTGGCTAGCTGTATTCCTAGGTATTTTATTCTTTTTTAGAAATTGTGAATGGGATTGCCTTTCTGATTTGGCTCTCAGCTTTGCTGTTGATGTATAGGAATGACAGTGGTTTTTGTAGATAGATTTTGTTTCCTGAAACTTTGCTGAAGTTTTTTATTATTCTCAAGCGGCTTTGGAGCTGAGACTATGGGGTTTTCTAAATATAGAATCGTGTTGTCTGTGAACTAGGAAAGTTTGACTTTCTCTCTTCCTATTTGGATGCCTTTTATTTCCTTCTCTTGCCTGATTGCTCTGGAAGGCCTTCCAGTACCATGTTGAATAGGAGTGGTGAGAGAGGGCATACTTGTCTTTGCCAGTTTACAAGGATAATGCTTACAGATTTTCCCCATTCAGTATGATGTTGGCTGGGGGTTTGTCATATACGACTCTTATTATTTTGAGTTATGTTTCTTCTATACTTAGTTTATTGAGTTTTTGCGTAAAGTTATCAAAAGTTTTTTGTGTACCTATTGAGATAATCTTGTGGTTTTTGTCTTTCTGTTTACATGATGAACCACATGTATTGATTTGTGTATGTTGAGCCAATCTTGCCTTCTGCAGATAAGGCCTATTTGATTGTCGTGGATTAGCTTTTAGATATGCTGCTGCATTTGGTTTGGAAGTATTTTGTTGAGGATTTTTGCATCAATATTCATCAAGGCTATTGGCCTGAATTTTATTTTGTGTGTGTGTGTTTCTGCCAGGTTTTGGTAACAAGATGATTCTGAGTTCATTATTTTTTATCACAGGTTTTAGAATGTGTTTAAGTTTCACACAAACAAATGTAATAATTTACCTGAAAAAGATTATATTCTTTTTATGTTAGATTTATTTTTAGGTATGTAATTATTTTTAGAGTCTTCTTTATTTTAAAATTTCACTTTTGTTTTTATTGGGTATGTAAGACTGCAATTTACTTTTGTATATTGGTTTTATTTTATTTTATTTTATTTATTTTATTTTATGTATTTATATATGTATGCCTTAAGACAAGATTTTGCTCTGTCACCCAGGCTGAAGTACTAACAGTGCTACTGATGGTGGCTCACTGTAGTCTCAACCTCCCAGGCTCAAGTAATTCTCCAACCTTAGTCTCCAAAGTAGCTGGACTACAGGTTTGCACCACCACACCTGGCTAATTTTTTATTTTTATTTTTATAGAGACATGTCTCCCTGTGTTGCTCAGGCTGATCTCAAGCTCCTGGGCTCAAGCAATCCTTCTGTGTTCACTTTCCAAAGTGCTGGGATTGTAGGCATGAATCACAGCAGGTGGCCTGTATATTAAAATTATATCTATCAATATTGATAAACTTGTTTTCTGATATAAATAATTTTAATTCCTACATTTACAAATGTATATACGTATATTGTATATTATAATACATAACTTTTTCCATATATTATTGCATAATTAAATTATAAAATTCAATATTAATTTAAAGTATGTTAAACAACATCTTCGTCTTGATCCTGAGTTTTTAAAAAATTTCTTCTAACCTTTCAATGTTGAGTACAAAGTTTTCCGAAGTTAGGTTTCTTGCTATTCTTATTTTGTTTGTTTTTTTGTCATTTAATAGTTGTTTCATAATTTTCATCTGTCTAAGAAAGTTCACTTCTATTTTTTAACCAATAAGGGTATTGGATTATACTTAAGGCTTTTCTACATTTATTGATATAATCATATAATTAATTGAACTTAGAATTACACTTTTAAAGAAATTTCAACCAAAGTTGAATCTGAAAAGCAGAGATTTTACTCTATCGAGGGTTTCAGGGATTAATGGTCAATATACAGTCTTTGTGTACTTGCACATGAAAACTTATTTCAAAATGTTGTTAATATGATCTATTTAAATTCTCATCCAACTGTCACATGGTTAAAATAAATTTATTTTTGGCAGCAGAAATAGACAAAGACCCTTTCAATCAATAAAGTCAGAACTATGTGTTAGAATTCACCAAGACATTTTTGTGCTTTTTAAATCTCTTCTCTTGTGACAAAGCCTTTTGACAACCTATCTCCCAAGTAGATTGATTAGTTACGAGTTCCTGGAGTTACTGGTTCTATTTAATTTAACACCCCAAAAATATTTTTAAGAGAACTATAACCAGTCTTACCAAATTTAATACATTCTTCCCACTTCAACACACACACACACACACACACACACACACACACACACACACACACGCTTACTCACTGTCCTATTTCTCTGTGAAATAATATTTTCTCGTAGAATTATGATGATCACATACATGGATACTGAATCTCTGTATAAAAACATGTAGTCCAATTTTTCTTTAATTTGAATCTATTTAGAGCCCTAATTAAATGATGTCAAACAGATTCTTTTTTTTTTGAGACGGAGTCTCGCTCTGTCGCCCACGCTGGAGTGCAGTGGCGCGATCTCGGCTCACTGCAAGCTCTGCCTCCTGGGTTTACGCCATTCTCCTGCCTCAGCCTCCCGAGTAGCTGGGACTATAGGCGCCCGCCACTTCGCCCGGCTAGTTTTTCGTATTTTTTAGTACAGACGGGGTTTCACCGTGTTAGCCAGGATGGTCTCGATCTCCTGACCTCGTGATCCGCCCGTCTCGGCCTCCCAAAGTGCTGGAATTACAGGCTTGAGCCACCGCGCCCGGCCATATAATATACATTTCTTATATTTTAGAAACACCTATATTATATATTTGTATAAACATAAATAGATCTAAATGAACTTTATTTTTACGCCATCAACAAAATTACTAAACTCCTAGTAATCTGGACTCATCATATTGATTCAGCACTATCAAGCATCATCCACAGGAGGGCAGCACATCCTACAGCTTGGTAAACGTGACGAAAAAGGAAGTCTCAGCAACATTCAACAACTGCCAAAAGATGTACATTTTTGTTTTACAGTTATGAAAGTGTTTTTACACAGTTTATTGTTGAACACTCTCAAAAGTTCTGTAATTCTAACTTTATTTTACAGATGAAGAAATCAAGATTAGAGAAGTTGAGAATTTCCTGGCAATTGGAAACTGAAATTACATCCCGTTTCCACCAGCTACATATTTCTTATTCATCTACATTTTAACTACAAAACAGTAGTGAAAAAAGCGTGGGCAGAAATTTATGCAGATGTTTCTTTATTCCATTGTCATTGATTATAGATGTCACATACTCACAAGGCAATTTCAAATGAGGAAACGAAACTTACAAACCACTACTCAAAAAAATAAAAAAGAAAATGGCAGAGAAATTTAGAAAGTGTCATTAGTTTTTGATTTTTGTTATAATGAGAAGCTACAGTTTCAACTAAATGGAGGATTTATAGCTTATACTTTTCCATTTCTTATCTCCCTAAATGAACTATTGCATATCTTAGTTAGAAGACAAAAATATCATTTTTTTTCTGTCTTCATTTCTCTCAAATTAATTGAATGAGTAAGCCAGTGGCTTTCCAGGAAATGGTAAACTGGAAGTTTCAAACGCTTCAGTTCCTTTTTGTTGGTGGGATACACGCTATAATTGTTTAAGTTTTCATTTTTAATTATCATGTATACATAATAGTTGTACCTATTTACAGGAAACGTTGATATTTTGATGCAAGCATAAAATGTGTAATGATCAAATCAGGATAACTGGGATACTCATAACCTCAAGCATTTATCTTTTCTATGTTAGGAAAATTCCAATCCCACTCTTAGTTATTTTAAAACACACAATAAATTATTATTAACTATAGTCACCCTATTGTGCTGCCAAATACTAGATTTTTTCATTCTAACTATATTTTTGTAGCTATTAATCACGCCTTCTTTATACTCTCCTCACCCTGCAAGACCTTTCCCAGCCTCTGGTAACCATCCTTCTACTTTGTATCTTCTCTATATCTTCATTCGTTAATTATTGTTTTTAGCTTCCACATGTGAATAAAAACACGGCATGTTTGTCTTTCTGTGCCTGGCTTATTTTACCTGACTTAACTGGAGGAAACTCTAATTCCATCCAAGTTATTGCAAATGACAGGATTTTCACTTGTCCATTGATTCACCCATTGGTGAACATACAGGATGATTCCATATCCTGGCTATTGGGAACAATACTGCAATAAACAAGGGTGTGCAGATATTTCTTTGATATACTGGTTCCTTTATTTGGATATATACCCAGCAGTGGGATTGTAGGATCATATGGTAGTTTTATTTATTTATTTTTTAAGAAACATCCACACTTTTCTCCGCAGTGGCTGTACTAATTTTATATTGCCACCAACAGTGCACAAGGGTTCCCTATTTCCACATCCTCACCAGCATTTGTTATTGCCTTTTTTGAGGGGGGAGTGAAGGGGGGACGGGTAAAAACCATTTGAACTGGGCTGAGATGATATCTCATTATAGTTTTTACTTGTATTTCTTTGATGATTAGTGATGGTGACCATTTCTTCATTTGCCTGTTGTCTGTTCTTTTGAGAAATGTCTATTCAGATCTTTTACCCATTTTTTTTTTTTTTTTCGGGATAACTTGTTCTTTCCTTATTGAATTGTTTGAGCTCCTGATATATTCTACTTATCAATCCCTTGTCAGATTGGTACATGGAAAATATTTTCTCCCATTTTGTAGACTCTTTCTTCAGTTTGTTGATTGTTTTCTTTAAAATGCAGAAACTTTTTAGGTTGAGGGTGATGTGATCCTATCTGTCCATTTTGGCTTTGGATCACTGTACTTCTAAGGTCTCACTAACCAAATCTGCCCAAAACACTGTCTTAGTGTTTCCTCAGAGTTTTGGGTTTTAAATCAGTGAGATTTAACTTAAAGATTAGGAAGATTAGATTTAAATTAGAGTGATTTAATTTTTCAGTGTGATTTGATGTTTGTATATGGTGAGAGATAGAGACTGATGTGGTTTGGCTCCTTTGTCCCCACCCAAACCTCATGTTGAATTGTAATTACCAATGGTGGGGGAGGGACCTGTTGAAAAGTGAGCGGATCGTGAGTTTGGGTCTTCCACTTGCTCTTCTAGTAATAGTGAGTTCTCATGAGATACAGTTGTTTAAAAGTGTGTAACACTTTCCCCTTGTCTCTTTCTCTCTCCTGCAACCATGTGCTTGCTTCCCCATTGCCCTTCCACTACAATTGTAAGTTGCCTGAGGCCTCCCAACCATGCCTCTTGTACAGCCTGTGGAGCTGTGAGTCAATTAAACCTCTTTTCTTTATAAACTACAGAGTCTCAGGTAGTTCTTTATAGTAATGTGAGAACAGACTACTCAGAGGTCCAGTTTCATGCTTCTACGTATACATACCCAGCTTCCCAGCACCATTAAGGGTCCATTCCTTTCCCAATGCATGTATTTGGCAGCTTCATTGAAAGACAGTTTACCGTAGATGTACAGATTTATTTCTGTTTTCATGATAGTGCCATGCTGTTGTGGCTACTAGCTTTGAAGTATAATTTGAAGTCAAGTAACATAATTCCTCCAACTTTGTTCTTTTTGCTCAGAATAGCTTTAGCTATTCTTGCCTTTTGTGGTTCCATACAAAGTTTAGATACATATTTTTTCAATTTGTGAAGAATTTTATTCATATTTTCATAGGGATTGCATTGAATCTGTAGATTGTTTTGGGTGCTATAGACGTTTGAATACTTTTTATTCCTCTATTCTATGAACAGAAAACCTATTTTCATTTTTTGTGTCCTGTTCAATTTTTTCATCCATATTTTATAGTTTTCATTGTAGATATATTTCTTTTATTGATAAGTTTAACAGGTATTTTATTTTATTTGTAGCTGTGGCAAATGGGATTACTTCCTTTTTTAACGTATGGTTCACTGTTGGCATATAGAAATGCTACTGATATTTGTATGTTGATTTTGTGTCCTGGAACTACTGAATGGGTTTATCAACTTAAAACAGTTTGTGGTAGGGTTATTAGGTTTTTCTACATAGAAGATCATATTTTTTGTAAATAAAAATAATTGATTTTATTTTCTTTGCAATTTGAATGCCCTTTACTTCTTTCACTCTTCTAATTGCTCTGGCTGGGACTACTACTATGACGTTAAGTAAAAGTTGTGAAAATGCGTATCCTACTCTTCTTCCAGATCTTAGAAGAAAGTTTTTCAGTTTATACTCATTCAATATCATGTTTCCTGTAGGTTTGCAGTTTATGGCTTTTATCATGTTAAGCTATGTTCCTTCTATAATCAGTTGTTTTAAGAGTTTTTAATCATGAAGGGATGTTAATGTTCTCAAATGTTTTTTTCATCATCAAATAAAATAATCATATGGGTTTTGTCCTGGTACTGTTGATATGATGTATCACATTTATTGATTTGCATATGTTGAAACATTCTCGCATCCATGAGATGAATCACATGTAATAATGATGAATGATCTTTTTGATATGTTGTTGAATTCAGACTGCTAACATTTTGGTAAGATGTTTGTGTCTGTTCATCACAGATATTGGTCTGCTGTTGTTGTTGTGTTGTGTCTTTGGTTTCGATATTCTAAACATAGTTGGAATGCTGTGTGTTGGAACATATTTCAATGATGTTTGGAATAGTTTAAGTAGAATTGACATTAGTTATTCAAATGCTTGGTAGAATTCAGCAGTGAAAGTCTTCAGGCTTTACTTTGATGGGATAATTTTTATCACTGCTTTACCCCATTATTTAATAATGGTTTGTTCAGGTTTTGGATTTCTTCACAGCTCAATCTTATGGGTTGTATTTGTCTAGGTAACTATTTATTTCTAGGTTTTCCAATTTATTTGCATATAATTGCTCGTAGTGTCCTGTATTTCAATTTCTGTGGCACCAGTCATAATGTCTACTTTTTTTTGGCCTCTGATTTTATTCATTTGGACCTTTCCTTCTTTTCATTAGTCTGGCTAAAGTTTTGTTGAATTTGTTTATCTTCAAATAAATAACTGTTTATCTTTTGTATTATTTTATTAGACACAATTTTATTTATTATGTTCTAATCTGTATTGTTTTTTCTTCTACTAACTTTTGATTTGGTTTTCTCTTACTTTTCTAGTTTACATTCCCTATTTTTTTTGTTTGTTTGTTTTAAATTTCAACTTTTATTTTAGATATAGGGGTAGGTGTTTAGGTTTGTTACAAGGGTATATTGTGCAATGCTAATGTTTGTGGTATGCATTCTATCACCCTGGTAGTAAACACAGTACCCAAAAGTTAGTATTTTAGCCCACACCTCCCTTCTTCTGTCTCCACTCTAGAAGTCCACAGTGTCTATTGTTCCCATATTTAAGTGCATATGTGCTCAGTGTTTAGCTCCCATTGATAAGTGAGAACTGAGGATATTTTGGTTTTTGTTTCTGCCTTAATTCACTTAGGAAAATTGATTCCAGCTGCATCCATGTTGCTGTAAAATACACGATTTTGTTCTCTTTATGGCTGCATAGTATTCCATGGTGTATATGTACCATATTTTATTTACCCAATCCACCATTCTTGGCAGATGATTTCTTGTCTTTGGTACTGTGAAAGCACAATGATGAATGTATTAGTACATGTATCATTTTATGAAATGATTTATTTTCCTTTGGGTATATATTCAGTAATGGGAAGGCTAGGTGAAATGGTAGATCTGTTTTAAGTTTTCTGAGAAACTTTCAAACTGTTACACATGTTGGCTTAACTAATTTACATTCCGATCAACAGTTTCTAAGCCCTTTTCTTCAGAACCTAGTCAGCTTCTGTTGTTTACTAACTTTTTAATAAGAGTCATTGTGACTGGTGTGAGACAATATATCATTGTGGGCCGGGCGTGGTGGCTCAAGCCTGTAATCCCAGCACTTTGGGAGGCCCAGACGGGGGTATCACGAGGTCAGGAGATTAAGAGCATCCTGGCTAACACGGTGAAACCCCGTCTCTACTAAAAAATACAAAAAACTAGCTGGGCGAGGTGGTGGGCGCCTGTAGTCCCA
Organism: Colobus angolensis palliatus; assembly: GCF_000951035.1. Lineage (NCBI taxonomy): Eukaryota > Metazoa > Chordata > Mammalia > Primates > Cercopithecidae > Colobus > Colobus angolensis. The sequence goes on along the minus strand of NW_012120710.1, from coordinate 601,502 downwards.
GCTAATGTAGTCCCAGCTACTCGGGAGGCTGAGGCAGAAGAATGACGTAAACCCGGGAGGCGGAGCTTGCAGTGAGCTGAGATCCAGCCACTGCACTCCAGCCTGGGTGACAGAGCGAGATTCCATCTCAAAAAAAAAAAAAAAAATATATATATATATATATCATTGTGATTTTGATTCACATTTCTCTGCTGATTAGTAATAATACACAATTTTTCATATGCAGGTTTATTGTATGTCTTCTCTTGTGAAGGGTCTGTTCATGTCTTTTGTCTGTTATTTTTTAGTGGGGTTATTTGTTTTTTGCTTGTTAAGTTGTTTAAATTCTTTGTATAATCTGGATATTAGACCCTTATCAAATGCATAATTTTTAAATATTTTCTCCTGTTTTGTAGGTTGTCTGTGTATTCTCTGGATAGTTTTTTTTTTTTTTTTCCTGCAGAAGTTCTTTATTTAATTATGTCCCACATGTCAATTTTTGTTTTTGTTGCAATTGCTTTTGAGGATTGAGTCAAAAATTCTTTGCCAAGGCTGATGTTAATAAATAATATCCTAAGTTTACTTCAGAGATTTTTATACTTTGAGGTCTTCCATTTAAATCTTTGATCCACATTGCATTAATGTTTGTATATGGTAAATTGTGAGAATCCAGTTTCTTTCTTCTGCATATGGCTAGCCACTTATCCCAGCACCATTTACTGAATAAGGAGTGCTTTCCCTATTTCTTTTTTTTGTCCATATTGTGAAAAATCAAATGATTGTATGTGGCTTTATAAATGAGTTTTGTTTTCTGCTCCATTCGTCTATGTGTCTCTTTTCAAACTAGTACCATGCTTTTTAAATTACTGTAGTCTTATAGTTTGAGGTTGGGTAGTATGGTGCTTCTGGCTTAGCTCTTTAATGTGACTATTCTTGTTATTTTGGTTCCATATGCATTTTAGAATAGTTTTTATCTAATTATGTGATGATTTTGGTAGTTTGACACGAATATCATTGAATGTGTAAATTGCTTTTTGCAATTTAGTCATTTTAATGATACTGATTCTTCTAACTCATGAGCTATCTTCCAACTCACTAAAGTATAGGGAATAATTTTATATTTTATTTAAAATAGTTCTAATATTTGAAATAATTATGCTAATATTTCTACTCTCCGTTACTTTTGCTGATTTTCAGACATGAAGTCTTGCTTCTTGGTAAACAGGAGCTGCCTATTAACCTTGGAATTTGATCTGTGGGAAGTGTTTGCGGCTAGAGTCAGTTTCTTCCAAAATGCTTTTCTAGCTTGAATTTTAACTGGAACCTCACGTGAGTGCTGACTATGTTAATTCTCAGAGAAGATATTTTTCTTCCACACAGGGACAAGTCAACACAGGAAATTTTTCTTGCTGTACACTTGCATGTAATGGAATTTCTTTGTAAGAGTGAGGGTAGATTTGGGGAGTTGAACTTATGTGAATGCATATGTGTAGTGAGGGACACTACGGCAACCCATTAGGCTTATCTACTTTCCCACCCTGAAACATACTGTGTATTTTCAGAAGGAATCATTCAAGTTTTACTAAATTGTGTATTTCAGAATTCCTGTTTTTCCTTTTTTTGGCAGTGTGCTGATTTTCATTTTCTTGCTGACTCAAAAGTGACTTGCAAAGGGAACAATTTTATATTTCACTCAGCCTATTGAAAAATATTCCCATACTTTTAAATTTATGCAATTAAGTTCTACTGCTTAACGTGAGCTAGACCTTAGTTTTCTCAGATAAAATAATTTAGAGGTATTTCTATGCTAACACAAAGATTTGGAGGAAAAAAACCTCTGAGCTATATTATGTAGCATTGCTCTTCATTTAAAATACTTCATAATATATGATGAACCTTGTCATAGCATGTGCATATGTTTATCAGTTTTTTTTTTTATATCATTTTTGGTTTATCTTGTAGAAAAGGACTTCCATTCTCTAAGGTTATAATGTTACCTCTATTTTCTTAGAGTACTTTTATGACCCTGCTATATTTTGTTGTTTCTGACCTTTTTAAAAATTTGGCACAATTAATAGCCATTAAGAATAGCCAGACTCAGCGGTGAACACCTGTGGTTGTAGCTACTGGGAGATTGAGGTAGGAGGGTTGCTTGAAACCAGAAGGTCGAGACTGCAGTGAGCTGTGTTGGTGCCACTGCACTACAGCTTGAGTGACGGAGCAAGATTGGGGAGACGGGGGAGGGATTGCATTGGGAGTTATACCTGATATAAATGATGAATTGATGGGTGCTGACGAGTTGATGGGTACAGCACACCAACATGACACAAGTATACATATGTAACAAACCTGCACATTATGCACATGTACCCTAGAACTTAAAGTATAATAAAAAAAA
>NW_012120710.1:576533-599075 GCF_000951035.1 Colobus angolensis palliatus | reverse complement strand
AAAACACACACAAACCCCCCCCCAAAAAACAGTGGTTTTCTTTTTTAACTTCACTGATAACATTTATTCTACCTATTTTAAAATTATTTGCCAATTCTGCTAAATAATGGTTTTGCTTTCTAATTTTTATATACACAGCTCTCATCTAAATACATCAACTGAGGTAGGCTTCCACTCCACCCATTATTTTTGAGAATCATAAAGAAATGTGAACCAAAAAACTAAAGATTCTACTGGGTGTGAAAAATATTAGCTAATTTAACTTCCTAACCAGTGGTGTGTAGCTATAGCAGTGCTAGCAAACTAATACAAGAACTAATAATAACAAAAGTTTATTTTCTTACGGTTCTGATGGTTAGACGTCCAAAATCAGGGTTTGCCAGATCTGTTTTTTCTTGACGCTTTTATGGTCACTATCTTATGTTCTCATATAGCTTTTTCTCTGCATATGGACGTTCCTGGTGTCACTTCCTCTTCTTGGAAGAACATTAGTCACGATGAATTCAAGACCCACCCTTGAACCATGTTAAGCTTAATTATCTCTGAAGGCCCTATCTTCAAATACAGTCAGGCTTCATATACACATTTTAGTGGAATACAATTCAATTCATAACACTGACTTATAAAATAGATTATTTAAAGTTTATGTTTAAAGTTTTAAAGGGTGCATAATGTTAATCGGTTCATAAGTCAACTGAAAAAAATATTTGTAATAGATATCACAGGAAAAAGGCTTAAATTACCTAAAATGCCATAACAGTTACAAGTCAAGAGGATAAGTGGCCAAATAGAAAATGAAATGATTTGTACTCTGCCCCAGAAAATGTCTGAGGGTAAACATTAAATGACTAAACAATTTTAGGGTGCTTCATGCTAGAGACATAAGGACAATGAATTAAACGCAACTTATTTTTGGTAATAGCAGAAATGGAACAATGCAAGATTAACCCATGAACTTTAATTTGTGCACATTTAAAAATATTTTATATATATTTTAAAATATGCATGTATTTTCAGCTTTTAGAAACTATATCAACTTTGATAATATATGAGTGTAAAGTTTTGCCTTCAGTATTAGAAACATGATGCTTCCGATGGAAACCAGAAGCCTGACTGGTTTTAACGTTTTCTCTAAAAATTTTATAGGTCTGCTACTTATGTGTTATTCCCTCAATAATCTATTATTTAGTTTTTCGAAATGTATACAAATACATGGGTAAAATTTCTACTTATGTGCAACATTAGTGTAGAGATACAGTCGTGTACTTCCCTTTTATTTTTTCCCCAAGTTGTATAGACAGTTTTCCATCAGGTGACTACATCATGACATTCTGTCAAATGGCAATTGGCTATAGATTTTCTTTTTTTTTTGTGGAATGCAGTGAACATTTGTTATGTGTCTCCTGTTCCATAAGAGCAATTGTGTTTACAGGATATAAGCCATTTATTTTTACCCAATAAATATAGGTATAGGTATAAGTGTAGGTATAGGTATAGGTATTGGTATGGGTATGGGTATGGGTATAGGTATAGGAAAAGGTATAAGTGTAGGTGTATGTATAGTTATAGGTATGAGTATGGGTGTGGGTGTGGGTATAGGTATAGGGATATATATAGCTATAAATAATCTCATCTCAGAGAGATTATACTAGTTTATACTTTCACGAATAGGGTGTTGTATTTCCCATTGTTCTGCAAACTATTCAATTCATTTAATGACCTTTATTAACAGTTGTATGGAGATATAATATACACGCTTTAAAATTCACAGTTTAAGTCTACAGTTCAATGATTGCTGCACCTGTAATCCCAGCTCTTTAGGAGGTCAAGGTGTATCACTTGAACCCAGGAGTTTGAGACCAGCCTGGGAAACAGAGAGAGATATCATCTCTACATAAATAAAAAAATAATAATAAAAATAAATAAATGAATAAATATTAAAAAAAAAGAAAAGAAAAGGAAAAAAAAGAATAGCTAGGTTTGTGGTGTGCACCTGTGTTCCCAGCTACTGAGAGGCTGAGGTAGGAGGATTGCTTGAGCCCATAAAGTCAAGGCTGCAGTGAGCTGTGTTGGCACCACTGCATTCCAGCCTGGAAGACAGAGAAAAACCCTGGGTAAAACAAACAAACAAACAAACAACAACAACAAAAATTCTTGTATATTCTATATAAGCCTGGGCCAGTTTTATATATTGCAGATATCCTTCTATAGTTTATGATTGTTTTCTCATTATCTTTTAATGTCAGATAATGAATTGTAGATTTTAAATTTAATGGAAGGGAATATATTAATCATTTTCTTTATAATATTTCTTTATGCTCCTGAGGAAATCCTTTTCTACTATGACATTTTAAAAAATATTTCTTATGCTGTCTTAATGGAAGCTATGGTTTTGCTTTTACTTTAAATATCTGAATTTATTTGCAATTATTTATTTTTTACAAAAATTATCGGACATGGTGGTGTGTGCCGGTGGTCCCAGCTACTCAGGAGGCTGAGGTGGGAGAATGGCTTGAACCCGGGAGGTGGAGGTTGCAGTGAGCTTAGATCATGCCACTGCACTCCAGCCTGGGCAACAAGAGTGAAATTCTGTCTCAAAAATCATAATAATAAAATAAATTATTTTTTGTGTGTATTTTGTAGAGTTGAGTTCATTTCTTTGCGTATTTTTCATTTTTTCCTTCTTTCCTTCTTCCCTGACTCCCTCTCAGCCTATTTTATTTTTTTCACCTTTGCACAAGTGTAAGGAGTTGTCCCATCACTATTTATTGAAAACATTTTTTCCTGCATGTCTGCATCTTTGTCATTCATGAATTTCATTACTTAAGTGGTTTTGTTTTTTTTCACTATCTTACCTGCTTTCCTTTATATTAGTTCTTGATATCTGATAAACTAATATTCTTTCCCCTTGTATCTCTTCATCTGCAGTACCTTATTTTTGGCTCTTTGCTTTTCCATATGGATTTTAGAATCACATATAAAGTTCTACAAAAATTGTAAAGATTTATGAAATTTGTAATTTTGAAATTTTAATAAGTTTTTAAATTTTTAATTTTTTAATTTTTTTAGACAGAGTCTCACTCTGTCACCCAGGCTGGAGTACAGTGGTGTGATCTGGGCTCACTGCAACCTCCACCTCCCAGGTTCAAGCAATTCTCTGCCTCAGCTTCTGGAGTAGCTGGGATTACAGGCACCCGCCACCACGCCCGGCTAATTTTTTTGTACTTTTAGTAGAGACTGGGTTTCACCATCTTGGCCACGCTGGTCTTGAACTCCTGACCCTTAATAAGATTCATAATTAATCTATAAATTGATTTTAGAGAATGAACATCTTTATGAATTTTGATCTTCTTATCTGTGAGCATGTTAGCTCTATTTACTTTTTTATTGTGGGTTTTAATATAATTTTGTAATTCTAAGCATGAATAGAGTATGTAACTTTTGTAAAAATTATTCCAACTTTTCAAGTGGAAATTTAGATTTTAAATTAAATTTTCATCTACTTGTGCACAGAAATTTCAGTTGCTATGTTACAGTTTTGCAGTGAGCAAAACTAAAACTTCTCTTGCTCATTCTGAAGATTTATCTGTATATTATTTTGGATTTGTTACATAACATGATATCAGATAGATAGATAGAACTCCTAAATCTTTTTTATTCTAAAAATTGTTTTTCTTGTTTAACTGCAGTAATGTAAAATATTGCTGAATTAAAGTTGTCACTAGTATATACCACTGACTTTTTTCTCATCTTGATAAGAATGCTGTTACTATTTTAACATAAAGGTTACATTTGATAAAACTTTTTTTGTTTGGAGTGCCGTTGTTGGTGTAAAGAAATTATTTTCTATTTGTAGTTTACTAATAGAATTTGAAGATTATGAACAACTGTTGAGTTTTTATTGCTTGAGATGAGAAGATTTTTCTCTTTTTACCTTTTAATAAAGTGAACTTATTTATTTTTCAATTTTAAGCTGTCATTTAATTGCTATAATGCGTCCAACTTTTTCATATCTTTTGTTAAAATATTACTAGATTTAGTCAGATAATCATTTTAAGCGTAACAGCATCTATTTTTGAGTATGATTGACTTTTAATTTGATTTCTATTTCAATAATATACTTTTTATTGATTATATTAATTATTTAAGTTTTCTCAGTTTTACTCTACCCTTTAAATTCTCAGGTTGCATGGGTGTGGTGGAGTTCTCTTTTGCCTAAGAGTAGGAGTCTCTGAGGGCCAGACTACTATGAATGCTGCTGCTCCTCTGGACCTGGCCACCCAGAGGGCTCTCAGCCTACAGACTGGTGCTAGGGAATGTCTGCGAGGGATGTGACCTGTCCTCTAGTCTCCCATCAGTGGATACCAGCCCCGGCTCTGACAGGGGTGGCAGGGGAATTACATAGACTTTGTGAGATTCCTTGGTTATTGGCCTTAGCAATGCTGACTTTCTCAAATTACTGTGGTAGTAATGTACTGGCATGTGGACTAACTCAGGACCTCCTGGTTACCCAAAGTGATGCAGGCAATAGTGATAGCGGAGGTCATGCACAAGATTTTTTCCTTCCTGGTGTTGTGTTATTCTGCCTGCAGATGCTGTAATGGACTATCAGTTGGCCTCTAGCCAGGAGGAGGCACTTGGAAAAGAACTCCAACTGTAGTGGTAGAAGTGAGTTTTGTGTTTGCCTTGTGTTACCCAGGATAAGTACTCTTGGTTGGGGGTGGGCCATGGAGCTCCCCACATTCTCTGTCCTTTCTGTTAAGCTACCAGGGCAGGTGCAGGGGCAAGGACAGGTGGAGACTGGGTCAGTCAAGTCTGTGCTCTGGCTCCCCCTGTGTAGGCATGATCAGTGGTCACAATGAGGATCAGAGAGAAGCTCTCTGTCTGTTGGGGTAACATTCGAGGGAGAAGTGCAGCTTCCTCTGCTGCACAGAAGAATCCACATGGGGAGTATGTGTAGCAGCAAGAAGTAAACCTCACCTGGCTCTTACACACTTGGCAAGGCAGGTCTCACATTTGCAGTGTTCCGCTAGCATGAGGTAACTGGATTCCAGGCACACTACTCTCAAAACTCAAAAATGCCCCAGGTCATAAGCCTTCCCCACTGATATGGTTTGGATCTGTGTCTCTGCCCAAATCTTATGTCAAATTGTAATCCCTAATGTTGGAAGTGGGGCCTGGTTGGAGAGGATTGGATCATGGGGGTAGAGTATTCATGAATGGTTTAGCACCATCCTCCCTTAGTACTGTTCTTGTGATAGTGAGTGAGTTATCATGAGGTCTGCTTTTTTTTTTTTAAGTGTATATCACCTTTGTCCTCACTCTCTCTCTTGCTCCGGCTCCCGTCATGCAAAACAACCTGCTGCTCCGTTGCCTTCTGCCATGATTAGAAGCTTCCTGAGGCCTCTCCAGAAACAGAAACCACTATGCTTCCTATACAGCCTATAGGACCATAAGCCAATTAAACCTCTTTTTTAAAAAAATAAATTACCCAGTTTCAAGTATTTCTTTATAGGAATAAGAGAATGGCCTAACACACCCACTGAGATATAAACTGTTGCTTTCAGGCCATGCTCCTCTGAAGCAGGGGTGTCCATCTCCTGTGGCTGTGGCCATAGCACACTTCCTACTCATTCCTCAATTCTGACCAAAGGGAGTTTGTCCCCACTCAAGACTGTATTGTGATTCTCACTTGGGAGTTTCTCTCAACCTGTGACCACAACCTGAGTTAGTTGGCAGACTTCCGCAAGGTCCCTTGTGATGTAGGATTAGGAGTGACTTTTCTCTGTTCCTGCTGGAGTCTGGGGGTGCACACAAACCATGTCCAGATGCTGCTCTTTCTCATCTATTTCCCTCTGCTCACTGAAGCAGCTCCAGTACTGGGTATGGCTAAGGCATTTCCCCGTGTTCTGGATGGCCAGGTTTCCCAGTGGAAGTATGTATCCCATAGGCAGTTTCTCCCCACTCACACTCTTGGGACTCATAATTTTTCACGTGGGTCACAGGATAGGCTGCTGCCCACCACTTTTTTCAAAGAGTTTATGATTACTTTTGTTTTTTTGTTAAGTTTCTGTGTTGCTTCTTGTAAAAAAAATCACAGCATGAATCTCTACTCACTATACTGTCTTTTCAAGTGGGAGAGGCATGCTAACAGTGTCTCCAGTATGCTGTCCTGGGGAAAAATGTTATCTGACATTTAATTGAAGAGAGAATATGAGTGTTAAATTTGTCAGTATTTGCAGTTATAGTTTAATTTTAGTTGATTTATTATTGTGAAATGACATTTACACATTACTTCTTTTTCACTAACTAAAAATCTTCCCTCCTTCCTTCCTTTGTCAGGCCCCACTCTACTCTCTCTCTTCTTCCCTGTCTCCATTTCTCTCTCTCTCTCTCTTCCTCTGTCTCTTTATTTCTACCTCTTTCTTCCTTTGTTCTCCCTTTTTCTTGCTTTTGTCTCTCTCTCCTCCTTGCTTGCCTGCCTGCCTTCCTTCCTTCCTTCCTCCCTTCCTCCCTTTTCTTCTTCCTTCCTTCCTTCTTTCCTTCCTTCCTTCCTTCCTTCCTTCCTTCCTTCCTTTCTCTCTCCTTCCTTCCTTCCTTCCTCCCTTCCTTCCTCCCTTCCTTCCTTCTTCCTTCCTTCCTTCCTTCCTTCCTCCCTTTCGTTCTTCTTTTCTTCCTCCCTCCTTCCTTTCTTCCATCCTCTTTAATTTCTCCTTCTCCTTAATATATAAACATGGTAAGTATTCTAGAAGACCTAACTGAGTTTTTTCCTAATAGTTTTCAGGAAATTACTGGTAGTTTTTTTCTCCTCAGCAAACATACAAGCTAATTTTGTCCATTCCACTTTTTTCTCCAGGAAGACCCACTACCTTGTGTGAGACTATGGGGAAAGCTGAAATTTGGTTAATCCGAACATATTGGGATTTTGAATTTCCTCGTCCATACTTACCTAATTTTGAGTTTGTTGGAGGATTACACTGCAAACCTGCCAAACCTTTACCTAAGGTAGGTCTACAACAGTGGAGGACTTTATGCTCCTCATAATAAAATACCTAATTTTCTTTTAAAGTTTATAGCCTCAATAACAAATAAATTTTGTTGGACATTTCGGTTTGCTACTCCACATCTATTTTCCTCATGATAGAGGTCTCTTATAAGTAATATTAGGTGTTTTGGACTTTACATTGATAATTTAAACTGAAGAATAAAATGATTCAAGTTTTGTGTTACAAATATCAGTGTGTCTACACCTTGATGCTGGACCTGGGGAGATAGAAAACCAGATCATAGAAATTACTAAGGAGACTGCCCTAGTCTTCTTAACAAGACACATAGCATTATGAACAGGAATATTTACCAAATTTCTTTTTTTTTTTCACTTTTTTTTATTATACTTTAAGTTCTAGGGTACATGTACACAATGTGCAGTTTTGTGTTACAAATATCAGTGTGTCTACACCTTGATGCTGGACCTGGGGAGATAGAAAACCAGATCATAGAAATTACTAAGGAGACTGCCCTAGTCTTCTTAACAAGACACATAGCATTATGAACAGGAATATTTACCAAATTTCTTTTTTTTTTCACTTTTTTTTATTATACTTTAAGTTCTAGGGTACATGTACACAATGTGCAGGTTTGTTACATATGTACACATGTGCCATGTTGGTGTGCTGCACCCATTAATTCGTCATTTACATTAGGTATACCTCCTAATGCTATCCCTCCCCCTTCCCTCCACCTCACGACAGGCCCCAGTGCGTGATGTTCCCTTCCTGTGTCCAAGTGTTCTCATTGTTCAATTCCCACCTATGAGTGAGAACATGTGGTATTTGGTTTTCTATTCTTGTGATAGTTTGCTGAAAATTATGGTTTCCAGCTTCATCCATGTCCCTACAAGGACATGAACTCATCCTTTTTTATGGCTGCATAGTATTCCATGGTGTATATGTGCCAAATTTCTTAAGAGATAAAAATGTCTTCATGAAAACTCTTGGGTGAATTCCACATAACTTGCTGAGTAAGAAGTCACTATTGAAGAAAGACAATGAAATGAGGCAGGGCTCTTAGGTTTTAATCTTGAGAATTTATTAGATAGTTGTGACTTCTACTGTCAGGAAACAATTGGTAAAACAAAACAAAACAAAAACTCTTTTGCATTAACAATGGAGAGTTAGTTTTTGACCTATTTACTTTAAGGAACCAAAAGGATTTTCGGTAATTTCTAGAAATCATTTAAGTAGTACAAAGTGTAAATCCAAGCAGAAAGCATTTAGAAATAGATTAAGATTCATCAACATAAAGTAACTATTATAAAACTGAGAGACTCAAATATTGTATTGGTTCTTTATAAATATAATGTCAGCTTTTATGGCATCAAAAAGAAATTGTATATTACAATATGAAGTCTTCAGAGAAGAAATGTGGAATGTAAGAAATGTTATATAGAAAAAGTTATACAGAAAAAGAAGCAAAATAGACTACAGGTCCACATGGTAGGAACAATGTATTTAACTATCAATAGGGAGTGAGGAAACAGGCTGTTATTTATTTGGTTCATACACAAACAAAAGCAATCTTTTTAGAAAGTTCCTGGTTCCCATAAGAATACTAAATTTCTCTTTAGGGTAAAAGACATATTTAAGTTTAAAATTTTATTTCAGGATTCTAAAAATTTTATTTAAGGATTTTCTTGCCAGTCAAGTTATGACTGCAGGCAAGCTCTAGTGAATGTTTACTATAGGAGATAACGTACCAATATCTAAATAAAGACACAGAAATATACATGACATATCCATAGGTCACTGGATAATAACCCATGCCACACTATTATGTTTTTCCTCCCAAACCCACTTTTTACACAAACACACACAAATACACATGCTCTCACAATTTCACAAAGACAAATCAGTCATGTTTTACAATAGCAGACATTATGCCATTACGTATTCAATCAATTTAAATATTGATATAGGCTTCAGAAATATCAATACCAATCATGGATTATGTTGATGATAATTATGCCAATCACTGGATACACAGAATACAAAAGTAAGAAGAGACTGTCAAGTGAAAAATCCATATCAGTATGGTAGATTTGAATGTGTGTGTATGTTGTGTGTGTGTGTGTGTGTATTATTTTAATTAATGAATACCTGTTTGGAAACTAAATCAATATGGCAAAGCACCAATTCCTGGGACTTCAGAAATATTCTCCTGCCATTAAGCCAAAAATTGCAATCTATTTTCACTTAAGATACTACCCTCCCCTAATAATTTAGCTAGTCAGAAACTGATCCATCAGTGATTCCAGTGTGATCATGACAAATATTTGCACATGGAATGCAGAATACATCTCTATAAAGTAGCATTCACATAGATTATGATGTGAAAGGCCTTAATCTCAGATTTTGCAGTATCAAATTTGCAAAACTATAAGTAATGACCTGGGGAATTTTATTGGCAGAGAAATTTATATTTTACTTTTGCTTTAAGGCTCAAATTAAGGGCACATAGCTAACATCACACTCATGGCAGCTTATACATCAGGAAGACGAGATGCACTGTCTCATAAGCATCATTGTGATTATAGTTGGAGATGCACTTTGTTGTCTCGTTCTAAAATATGTTACTATTAGATGACATTTTACACAAATTTTTTCTTAGACCTATTAAACAAGGAAGGCATAAACTTGACAAAAAGATCTTGAATGCTTAACAGAAATCAGTAAATTTATTAATAATTGATTAGATACAACTGGCATGCTAATAATTTTAAAAGCCTAACTCAGTACCCTTTATTGGGCTTCCTTCCAAAAACCGTTTTTATGAGTTTGCAAACATCCCTGTTGGTTGGTTAAATTAAGCCTTGTGGGTAGCCATTTCAGTTACCATGAGAAAGGCTGTCTCTTATTTAGTGTTCATTTCTGTCATGGTTTTGGTTCCATGCTTGGATTTGTAATCACTGATTTTATATTTAAGTTATACATTTCAGAGACATGTTTCCTCTTAAGGAGACTAGATCTGACTGGGTACAGTGCCTCATGCCTATAATTCCAGCACTTTAGGAGGCCGAGGCAGGTGGATCACTGGAGGTCAGGAGCTCAAGACCAGCCTGGCCAACATGGTGAAAACCCATCTCTACTAAAAATACAAAACTTAGCCAGGCATGGTGGCATGTGACTATAATTCCAGTTACTCAGGAGGCTGAGGTGTGAGAATCACTTGAACTGGGTAGGTGAGTTTGCAGTAAGCTGAGATCACGCCACTGCGCTCCAGCCTGGGCGACAGAGAGAGACTCTGTCAAAAAAAAAAAAAAGAAACTAGATCTTTCTACATGACAAAAGACAGACCAGGTTAATAATTTCTCTGACATATATCTTAATTTAACCTACTTAAATGTGTAAGTAAACTTATTTTTTCTTATGATGCTATACCTTTGTAATAGAAAATATATTATGTATGCAGGAAATGGAAGAATTTATCCAGAGCTCAGGTAAAGATGGTGCTGTGGTGTTTTCTCTGGGATCAATGGTCAAAAACCTTACAGAAGAAAAAGCCAATCTTATTGCCTCAGCCCTTGCCCAGATTCCACAGAAGGTCAGTACAGCCTGGGATCCTGGTACACAACCTTTTACTAAGGGGAGACACAGTGTGTCTAGTAACGTTCTTTCCATATGAAAATTGAAACTCATTATACTCTGAGTACCATTAGTAACAGTTGTTAACTAAAATTGTGTAATATATTAAAATTATGTACATTAGCACATTGAATCATTTCCCTACTGAGCCTTGGCATTATTTTGGGAACACATACTTTTTTGAAGTCATTTATTTTTAATGGAATAGAAATGAAAAGTTTAAGCCCCCACTGAACTTTTACTATTTGAAATTTTTTTGTTCTCCACTGACTACTTTCAAAACTTCTGAAGTTTGTTAGCTCCATGGCCCAGGAAAAGAGAGTATGTATACACAAAGCAGGGAGAAATCATGCTAAAAATGTAATTCAGATGTCTAGGTTTTATTACAACTCTTATCAAAATGTAGTTGGTTTAGAAGTAGAAGTCTAGATTCAATTAGTCTTTCTAAGTTGAATAATCTCTAGCTAAAAACAATTAAAATTCAAATATAATAGTCCAACAACATGCATTTTCTGATTTATGTTATTCAATTAACCTTAATTTTTATCTCTACAATTTTGCATTACTATTCTTTTTATACTTCTATTCATGAAACATCCTAGGACTCTCTATATTTATGTATTGGTTAAAGTACATAACATGCTTCATGATTTTTCTCCTCCATGTTGTGATTGATTAAACTGGTCCTGTTTATGTTCTATTTCTTCACTTAAAATCTAACTTCCAAAAGCTTTTAAGTGATAAATATCAAAACAATAATACTATACCTAATAGATTATTAGTACAAGACTTTACAAAAAGGTAGATATAACAGTCCTACTATATATCTCAACGTTTGTAAACTTCTGCTTACATAATTGCCATCTTCCATGTAGCTGGCTAAATGATTTCTAAATAATTCTACCAACTTAAAATGTCCTTGTGTTTTTCTTGCAAAATTTTCCACAGGTTTTATGGAGATACATAGGAAAGAAACCAGCCACATTAGGAAACAATACTCAGCTCTATGATTGGATACCCCAGAATGATCTTCTTGGTAAGATTGTGGGGGAAGAAAAGCTGTACAGTAGGACAATAGACAAGTTAAGTAACTGTTTCATAGCAAATAAATTCCATAAATTTTTAATAATTTAAAATTTTGACACCCAATTTTAAAGCAGATGTAATTACATAATTGGTGGTTAATTTTATAGATTCATACTTTCTGTTTCACAAAAGAGCATTTTCAGTTAAGATTAATTACACTTCAAGTTTCATTTTCAGTTCAGATACCATCTCCTCAGTAATATATTCCCAGAAAATGCAAATGCTGTTAATTACAGCTTTTTCTGGGATCATAGTTTTCTGAGAGGGCAATTCCCCCTGTGATCTGCTTTTGTAGGAAACGTATCCTTCTTTAGAGAGTTATGTTACAGCTTTTGGACCCCTTCTGTCTCTCAAATTCTGCTAATGTGTTATTATTACACACCCACTTCTCACTCCATCCTCAAATCAGGTCATCCCAAAACCAAAGCTTTTATCACTCATGGTGGAACTAATGGGATCTATGAAGCTATTTACCACGGAGTCCCTATGGTGGGAGTTCCCATGTTTGCTGATCAGCATGATAACATCGCTCACATGAAGGCCAAAGGAGCAGCTGTGGAAGTGAACCTGAACACAATGACAAGTGTGGATTTGCTTAGCGCTTTGAGAACAGTCATTAATGAACCTTCGTAAGTACTAAGCCTCCTAAAGATTTGTCTAACAATAATTACATTTTTTAAATACCAGAAAATGTACATTCTTTAATACTTTTGTAATTATTTTCCAATAACAACCATAACCTGTCCAATATAAAAACTATTTTATTTGCCACACTGCTGAAGTGATTTCCTGAAATCAGAAAAAAAAGAAAATCCTAAGACTTCAAATATTCTGTCAATATTTTTCAAAATAAAGAATGGTATGATTATATAAATTCTCATTTTTTTCTGGGTAATCTGCTTAATTTTACAAACTAATTTGTAAGTGTGTACATATTATAAACTAATCGGTAAATACAAATTGAAATGATAATATGCCCACTAATAATCATTCAGAAATAAGTATTAACACTGGGTATTTACCATTCTATACCTTTCATTAGTGTATGTATACACATAGAAAGAAAATATATAGGGTAGTGAATAATTGTTTAAATATTGATGGGTACTATCTGTGATATTTTAAATAAAATTTAAGTATAATTTTATCTGATTTAGCTTTTAGATTGAAATGAATCTATAAAATATATTGAGCTATATATAGACACATAGCTTAGTATATAATATGTATGTCTTTATATATAGCTTAGTAGATTGTGTGTGTGTATATATATATAGGGAGAGAGACATATACACACACACTTGTGTCTTATTTTTTTTCTCTGAAAGATTTCACCAAAGCTAGGAAATAATTCGATATATGTATATGTAATTTTGAGTCTTTATTTTTGATGATATGTTTTAATTTTAGCCACGTATAGTTCAACTCCTGCTTTGAAATTTATCTCTATTTCATTCCAAATTTGTATTACTTATATTGTAATTTTACTTTACCAATATTTGTAATTTTTTCTCACATTTAGTCTTTTTCCCATATTTTAAGTGACTCAGTGTTCACCACTGAATTACAGATTATTTATTCTAAAATATTTAGGATTTATTTCTTGACTGATTATCTCACATGGAATTTTATTTCAATAAAGACTTGGATATTGAATTCTCCGAGATAATGTTTAGCAATATTCGCTCACTGCTTTGTTATGAGAATGACTTCTATCTGAATGTAATTTATTTAGCTCTTGCTTTCTTGCCTTCAGACCTGTGGAAATATTACTCATGGCCTTCCAGTTTAAATTGTGCTATAGGATTTCTGAGTCCTGCCTGACCATTTTATCATTTTGCTTTCTTTTCAATTTACTTTTTAAAAATCAGAAACTCAATTATGGTGTATTCTTACAAATTATTTTATATATTTTTCTTCAGTTATACTGTGTCCTTACAGCACTGTTAATCTAGCATAAAAAAATCCAGTTTTTCTTTTCAGAAATTAAATCTTTTGTGTATTATTTCTTAGAATACCTTTTATTTCCACTTTTTATCTTTACTTCTGGAGCACCAGTTTAGTCTTCCCTATGAAAAAATATTTTGGTATGTTTTCCTCTATTATTTCCTAATTGTTCTAATCAATTTTGACTATTCTTAATTCATTGAGATTGCCTCAAATAGTTCATAAATTAGTAAATTTATTATTTTTACCATGAGCATTGCTTGCTATTTCTAATTTCTTTATTAATTCTTTAAACTGTCATTTTTAACAACTTATTTCATCAGCTCACCTATCTCCTTATCACTTCCTCTTGCTTTATAATTCAATTTTGATAATGTATTCATTACCCTCTCGCTGCTATTATATTTTGAATCTCCTCTTCTTTGGACTATACGCCATACCTAAATGCATTTTTAGTTTCTCATTTATTTTTCAATATATGTAAGTGGTTATCAGGCTGTTATTTTTTCTTGGTCTTGGTGTTTGCTCTGAATCTGGGCAGGTGCCTTAAACTTGCTTCTATGTTGTATTGGACTTAATTGTTTTCATGCAGAGTCAAAGCTTGAAGAATAGATGTAATATTTCATTCAGTTTTCCTGAATGCTGAGATTCAGGAAGTAGAGGAGAAGGTAAACTCGGATGGAATTTAGTGCTTTTTCTTAATGGAACTAACCTGCTTAAAAACATCTATTCAGTGCCCTTTGCCAGGCATTTTAGACACCGGGGCAAGTGTACTCATTTCAGAAAAGAAAGACATTCAACACTTGGTTTAGATTCATACCGTGTACTCATTTCAGAAAAGAAAGACATTCAACACTTGGTTTAGATTCATACCAAGACTCAGCCCTGGTTGTCCACTTTTGCTTCCCATCCACATTCAAATTAATTGACTTTTATTAATACATACATGTTGTATAAGTCATAATTTTAGAAATCATAATTCAGGAGCTAAGTGGTGGGTTAGGAGCTTCTGCAAGACTCAGTATGAACTTTTTTTGACTTCAGTGTCTAGTCAATTAGACTATTACAAAATTGTTAGTGGCTGACAGTTTGGTTCATTTTGTTAATTTTCAGCATAGGTACGGTCTGTGATTCTCTTTAACTCTAATGCTTAAAATGATCATTAAATATTATTATTGACTTGAAAACTGTAAACCAAAAATAAAATTCTAAGCCTCCCACCTAATCATCTGAATGAACTTCCTCCTCAGCCAGGGCTCCTTTAAATTTAATCTTAAGAGTCTGTTTTAGGCCATGATGGGAAGTGAGGATCAAACATGCCTCAGTATACCTCTCTGGCATTAGCATCAACACAGACTTTAAGTCTGATAAGAAACATTTCACAGCCTATTCTCTCTGAAGCCTACTACCTGAAGGCTCCCTCTGCAAATAAGGACTTGGGTCTCTACAATCCTTTATCTTAACCAAGGCATTGCTTCCCTTTGATCGCAGGTCTTTAGACAAACTCAACCAATTGTCAACCAGAAAATGTTTAAATTTACCTGTAGCCTGGATGCACCCCCACTTCAAGTTGTCCCACTTTTCTAAACCAAACCAATGTATTTCTTAAATGTATTTGATTAATGTTTATGCCTTCCTAAAATGTAAAAACCAAGCTGCATCCCCAAAACCTTGGGCACATGTGCTAAGGACTTCCTGAGGGCTGTGTCATGGGCCACGAACACTCATATTTTGCTGTAAATATCTTCAAATATTTTAGATTTTGACTCATTTCATTGACAAAAATATTGATGCCAAAACCAAGAACTATAAATACTGTTAGAAATTTCTAAATAAATGCCTAAAAATTATTTAATTTAAAATATCATCACCCTAAACCAAATACTACCTCTGGGAACACAGGGTACAGTTTCGAGTATACATATGGATGTGTTTGTACTCCATTCTGTTATTCATTAAAGCAATTAATAAACATTAACAATTACATTTGAATAGACAATCATAATCTAATTATTCAGAATATTTTAACATGTCAGTCATAAAACATTAGTGTATAATAAAACATGAAATAATGAATTTTTTAGTATGGTCTTTATCCCACATCATTTATAGGAAAACATGTTTTCTTCTTATTATTTTTTGATTCACATTTACAAATTTATTTATTGTCTAAAGTATATTAGGATGATCCATGTGAAATTACCGTCTTGACCTTACCTAAGGTTCAATGCAGTTGAAAGTATGAATATTCTTTTTCACTAGACAGACACACACACACACGCACACTCTCAACACATGTAAACTACTCCTGCTGCTTAATCTAGTGTACCATGTTCTTTTGTAAATGATCACCATATTCCCCATTCCCCAGTCCTAACAATGTCCTGCCAACACCAGGACATCTCTACACAAACCCTTTACCTTCTCTCATCTTCATGAATCCAGGCTGGAACTTTTATTCTAGACACCAACCAAAATGAAACCTACTAACTTTGGTTTAACAACTGGGGAAACTGCAAGTGAAGACATAATTTGCCTTTTAAATATGTAGATATCCATCCAATATTGTTTGAGAAGCCATTAGAACTGTTATGTCTGTGACTATTGCTATTGTGATGGCAAGTTGATTAAGAGCTCTAATTCTAGGGAGATGTTTCAATTGAAACATCAAAGTTCAGGTACTTGGATATGCCACTTCTTAAATCACCAGAGTAGTTCTGTTCAGTCTTCATGTTACAGATACAGACACTGTCCTTTTCATCACAAACATACAAATGTGTGCCACAGAGTAATTATCACAGTGCCAACATCTTAGAACTGTCAAATGACTCACTAATGCTGACTGCCAATGTCCTTTGTCTGTCATATGAACTAGCCAGACATTAGAGGATATGCTTATGTATGTGTTAAGTGACTTTTATCACACCATATTAGGTTATGAACCATCTTGGTCTTGGAATCATCCTGCACAGTATAATTCACACAGTATCAAAATTACTTTTGGAAAAATTATGATAAATATATATGTTTACAACTGGCTTACTCTACATTTTTATATCGACATTTGATCATACTTGTGTTAAGAATATATTTCCTCCACATCTTCCCTTTCGTAACTCTTAAAATCCTATGCACTAGCAAAGTTCATGCAAAAATTATTTCTTTCTCAATGTAATTACGGCCTTTAACTTGTATAGCAAATATGTATCACGTTTATCTTCAATGAGAATGAAAACAAAAATTATCTAATTTCTGCCTATTTATTTGTCTTCTAGTTATAAAGAGAATGCTATGAGATTATCAAGAATTCACCATGATCAACTTGTAAAGCCCCTGGATCGAGCAGTCTTCTGGATCGAGTTTGTCATGCGCCACAAAGGAGCCAAGCACCTACGCCCAGCTGCCCACAACCTCACCTGGTTCCAGTACCACTCTTTGGATGTAATCGGGTTCTTGCTGGTCTGTGTGACAATGGCTGTATTTTTGGTCATACAATGTTGTTTGTTTTCCTGTCAAAAATTTGGTAAGATAGGAAAGAAGAAAAAAAGAGAATAGGTCAAGAGAAAGAGGAAATATATATATATATATGTTTAAGTTTGGCAAAATCCTGAATGTTATAGTCCTATTAATTCCAGCCAAAAGGATTTTAACAAACACACATCTCCCATCCTGTTTCCAAATTTTCTGTTTCTCTACCTGCAATAAGCCTACTGATAAAGCATAGATTTTGGCATGATTATCATTAACTTGTGAGTTGTAGTCTTCTATTTCTCCTTTATCTCTCCCTGCTGACTATACCCTCTTCCTTTCACTGTTCTGACACACAGATACTACCTAATTTTAAATATGTTCTATTCATAGTATCAAATTATTTTATTGTTCACCTTAATTAATGATTAATATTATGCTGAATCCTGGTAATGCATACAGTGTAGATGGAATTTGATAGGTGTAAGGAAGAGTCAAATTCACAAGTTTTCATATACCAAATAATTCAGGGATCCACTATAGGACAGTAGTGTGTTATGAGAAAGGTTATGATTTGCTTGTTTTAATAAAAATAAACTCTTCAGCGTGCTCAATTTTGCAGGAGTTAGAGAATGAATTTTAAGTGTGATGTGCATCCTTATTTAATGTCTACAAAATTTTCATTGAGCATATCCAGAAAATCACGGTGTAACTTGCCTGCCTTTCTTCAACATATATTCTTATATAAGCTGTAGTGGAAGATTTGGGTACTGTCTTTAATAAATAAATCAATTGACTCTTTGATTTCAAGGAGAAAGTTCTGTATTATATGTTGAAGGTGAACAGATCATATTTAGATGATCTAACAAAGAGAAATCTAGAAAATAATTAGCAATTTTATAAAATTTTTAGTTAAGTGTACAAATAATTACATTAAACATTAATTATGTTTAAAAATCACTAATGTTCATAATATATAATCACTATTTGTAACCGAAAGTTTAATTTTATGGCAAAAAATAAAAAATGCTTACTTGGAATTTGAGGCCATTGCATTATTTTTGTCTTTATCATCCACAAATTTAAATTTATCAATTATTTGTTATGCTATGTATATAAAAGACTAAGAGTTTGACCAAGGATATGGCATAATAAATTTTTACCAATGGAAAGCACTAGTTGAAGGCAAATGCTTTTACTTGATTCAGCTTTGCATTAATTTAATAAATATATTAAAGATTTTGCTTTATTTACCCTTTATAAATTTAATGACATTTCTAACTAAAGTGTTAATTTAAATATTTGAAATTGAGAAGATAAATTACATTCATTGGCTTGGTAAAATTTTTGAAATTCTTCTTTCTTTTTTCAATTTTACATTATTTTAAGTTCCAGGATACATGTGCAGGTTTGTTACATAGTAAACTTGTGCCATGGTGGTTTGCTGCACCTATCAGTCCATCACCTAGGTATTAAACCTAGCATGCATTACCTACAAGCATATAGCTAGGCATACACTCAATTTTAATAGTTTGTAAAATCTAGAAATATAGCCAAACATAGAGTCAACTGATATTTGACAAGAATGCAAAACTATACAATGAAGAAAAAAATAGTCTCTTTAACAAATACCAGTGGGCAAACAGATTTATCAATATTCAAAAGAGTAAAATTGAACCCCTTACCTCAAGCCATATATAAAAATGGACTCAAAATAGATGATTAAAAAAAAATCCAAATGTAAAAGCAAGAACTATAACTCTTAGTAGGAAGAATATGGGTATAACTTTCTAACCCTGAATTTTGCAAAGTTTTTAGATAGGACACCAAAAGCAGAAGCAATCAAATTAAAATTGATAAATTGGACTTCACTGAAATTAAATTTTTTGTACATCCAAGAACACCATCACTAAAATCTGAAGGGAAACCAGACTTTGCAGGGTATAGTTGCAAATTACATACATGGTAAACGACTTGTGTAAGAAATTTATAAAGAAAGCTCACAGCTCAGTGATAAAAAGAACAAATGACCCAATCCAAAAATGTGCATAAGATCTGAACAGGCATTTCTCTAAGGAATATGTAAACGTCCAATGAGGACAAATGAACAAATGTAATGTCCAATAAGACCAAATGAGAAAAATGCTCTGCATCATTAGGTTCAACATTATCACAGGAAAATGTTAGTAAAAATCACAATGAGATACCACTTCACTCTTACTAACACGGCTATTATCAAAAAGATAAATAATTAAAAGTGTTGGCAAGGATGTGGATAATTTGGAATCTTCATACTTTGCTTGTGTGAATCAAAAATTATTCAGGCATTTTGAAACAATCTGCCAGTTTATCAAAAGTTTACACATAGAGTTACAATATGACCCAGCAATTCTACCTCTAGTAGTATACCAGAGACAAATGGGAATGAGTCTATACAAAATTAATACGTGTGTGTTGATAAACAACATCTTAACCAAAACTGGAAGGAAATCTACAGTCATCATCGATAAGTGAATAAACAATATGATGTAGAATATTATTTGGCAATAAAAATAATGAAGTCTTGATGCAATCTATACCATTAATGAAACTTTTAAAAACATTATACTAAGTATAGATGTCAAACAACAAAGATCACATACTGTGTAAGTCCCTTCATATGAAATGCTCTTAATAGGAAAATCGATAGAGATAAAAAGTAGGGGAGCCGGGCGCAGTGTCTCACGCCTGTAATCCCATCACTTTGGGAGGCCGAGGGGAGAGGATCATGAGCTCAGAAGATGGAGACCAGGGTGAAACTGCCTCACTACTAAAAATACAAAATTAGCCGGGAGCGGTGGCGGGCGCCTGTAGTCCCAGCTACTCGGGAGCTGAGGCAGAAGAATGGCGTGAACCCGGGAGGAGGAGCTTGCAGTGAGCCGAGATGGCACCACTGCACTCCAGGCTGGGTGACAGAGCGCCAGACTCCGTCTCAAAAAAAAAAAAAAAAAAAAAGAGTAAGTTAGTGTTTGCCTAAAATGGAGGATAAGGAATGGCTAAGGGTACAGTGTTTCTTTTGGTGGGTGATAAAATACTCTAAATCTTGTTCTAGTTGTTGAGAAATTCTATGAATATATGATTAACCATTGAATTGTATATTAAAAACTTTTTTTTGGAAGACAGGGTTCACTTGTCACCAAAGCTGGAGTGCAGTATTGCAATCTCCACTCACTGCAGCCTCAACCTCCTGGGCTCATGACGTCCTCCCACCTCAGCCTCCCAAGTAGCTGGGACTGCAGGTGCACACCACCACAGCCAGCTAATTGTTCGGGTTTTTTTGTTTGTTTGTTTGTTTGTTTTGTAGAGTTGAGGATTCACTGTGTTGCCCGTGTTGATATCAAATCCCTGGGTTTAAGCAACCCACCTTCCTGGGTTTCACAAAGTCCTGCGATTACAGACTTGAGCCATTGCACCTGGCCATTGAGTTGTACACTTCAAACTGATAAATATATATGTGTTTTGTATGCGTACAAATTTTTTACATACAAAAGTATCTTGAATGGTAACATCCAAGAAATGGTAATTCAGCTGTATAATTTATCTTCAGTTCTGTGTCAAGGAGACTGCAGACAAAGAAGTCTCCATTTGTCACTGTACTTGACACTTCACAAACCTCTTACATGACTTAGGTGTCTAGAAAACATAAGTTCAACTCTTACTGGGGAGTAAAACACCTGTAATTTTAAAAGACACATTAACACACACTTGTAAGCATGAGATCATCTGCCTTTTCTTGATCCATTTGCCATCCAGAAACTGTGATTGTTCAGATAATGTATTTACTTTGACATTGCTGTGGTTTGAATGTGTCCCTTCCAAAATTCAGGGGTTGCCAATGTGACAGATTATGAGGAGGGACCTCTTAGAAGTGATATCGCCTTCTTCGTTAATAGGATGAAGGTCTTTATAGAAGAGGATTCAAGCAGCATTCAGCAGGCTTGCTTTTCCACCACATGAGGATACAGAATTGGTCACTTTTGCCATTCCACTTTCACCATGTGAGGATGCAGCAAGAAGGCTTTCCCTAGATACCAACATCTTGCTCTTTAACTTGTCAGCCTCCAGAACTGTGAGAAAACAATTTCTATTCTTGGTAAATTATCCAGTCTCATGTATCTTGTTATAATAGCAAAGCTGCGTAAGCCAGATGTGTTGGAGTTTTCTTTTAAATTCTTGATGATTTCTCCTTAGTTAGAAGCAACAGCAATAGCATAGAGAAATAAGCATTGCAGTTAACTAGGATGCCTGTGAAATGAACTTCAGTTTTGCTCCCCCTACAGTTGAGTTGTTACTTTAGGTAGAGGAGTTGTGGAAAGGTGCTGGTAAAATATAGACATTGGATCAATATGAAGTGAATTGAGAACTGTAATGAAGTGAATTGAGAACTCATATGAAGTGAGTATTGAATAAACTTGTACAGAGAGGTCATGCAGTGACTGTTCTAGACCTTTGTTTTCCATTTTCCTTGATCTCCATAGACTATCTACTATTAAATTTGAACTTTTTAATACATGTTGCACTACAGATGGATTGTAGAATTTTTTGACAAGATAGATCAATGCATAAAAGATATGCCCAAAGATACATTTTGGACAGATATGGCACTACTATGAAACAATTATGGGGATATTCTGAATGTCATGAAAATCTTTGTAAAAATTTGGTTTTGAACAAGAAACTTTAAAAAAATACAAAATTTGAGGTTTGATGTCATTCTTGCACATACCAGTGGTCTCAGTGGTGAGCTTCTGACTGAGATACTACAGCATCATTTTTGTACAGTTTCTGCTTCTTTCCTGGATACATACTGGAGAAATATAGTGGAGGACTTCAATTACCTCTTTCCTACATGCATGTTGTTCTGTCAAAATTTTATAATCAAATAACATAAATGAAGAACACAATATATATATATATGTGTGTGTTTTCTTTTGACTCTTGGTTTCAAACATTCATTAAGAAATGGGATCACTTTTATTTATTTATTTTTTTTTTTAAGAGCTAAAAGCCAATATTTATTTCACTGGTGTTAGTATAATATATCCTTTACCATCATTTAACTTTTAGTCTATTTACATCTTTATATTCCATTTTTTTGCAGGTAACATTTAGTTAGGTTTTGTTATTTTATCAAATCTGACAGTCTCAACCTTTTAATTTGAGTGTTTAGGTCATTTACATTTAATATATTTATTAATATGGTTCAGTTTAAATCTATTATCTTTCTCTTTGCTTTCTGTCTAATTTATTCTCTTGTTTTTTTCTTCTACCCTCTGTTTAATTAATTGAGTACTTTCTGTTATTCCATTTTATATATATATTTTTTTATTATACTTTAAGTTCTAGGGTACATGTGCATAAC
>NW_012120710.1:566719-570447 GCF_000951035.1 Colobus angolensis palliatus | reverse complement strand
TGGGGGATGTCTCCCAGTTAGGCTACTCAGGGGTCAGGAACCCACTTAAGCAGGCAGTCTGTCCCTTCTCAGATCTCAACCTCCGTGTTGGGAGATCCACTGCTCTCTTCAAAGCTGTCAGACAGAGCGGTTCATGTCTGCACAGGCCTCTGCTGCTTTAGCTGTGCCCTTTCCCCAGAGGCGGAGTCTACAGAGACAGGCAGGTTTCCTTGAGATGCTGTGAGCTCCACCCAGTTCAAGCTTCCCAGAGGCTTTGTTTACCTACTTAAGCCTCAGCAATGGCGGGCACCCCTCCCCCAGCCTTGCTGCTGCCTTGCAGTTAGATTGCCACCGACTGCTGTGTTAGCAAGGAGGGAGGCTCTGTGGGCGTGAGACCCTCCCAGCCAGGTGTGGGATATATTCTCCTGGTGTGCTGGTGTGCTTACAGTGCAGTATTGGGGTGGGAGTTACCCGATTTTCCAGGTGTTGTGTGTCTCAGTTCCCCTGGCTAGGAAAAGGGATTCCCTTCCCCCTTGCGCTTCCCAGGTGAGGCGATGCCTCGCCCTGCTTCAGCTCTCGCTGGTCAGGCTGCAGCAGCTGACCAGCACCAATTGTCCAGCACTCCTGAGTGAGATGACCCCAGTACCTCAGTTGAAAATGCAGAAATCACCATTCTTCTGTGTCGCTCACGCTGGGAGTTGAAGACTGGAGCTGTTCCTATTTGGCCATCTTGCTCCGCCCCCGGGATCACTTTTAAAGTATGCCATCAGGGCCTGATGTGGTGGCTCATGCCTGTGGTCTCAGTTCTTTGGAAGGCTGAGGTGGGTGGATCATTTCAGGTCAGAAGTTTGAGACCAGCCTGGCCAGCATGGTGGAACCTTGTCTCACCTAAAAATGCAAAATTGGCAGGGCATGGTAGAGTATGCCTGCAGTTTCGGCTACTCGGGAGGGCTGCCTCATCTTGAACTCAGGGTCAGAGGTTGCAGTGGGCCAGGATTGTGCCGCTGTACTTCAGCCTGGGTGACAGAGTGAGACTCCATCTCAAAAAATACAGTAACAATGTGCCATCAAGTTAGAAGTTTTAAATTCGTGGTACAAGAATTGCCACAGATGTTCTTGAAAGAAACACACAGATGACCTTTTTCTGAGACAAGCTCTGTGTTGCACAGGCTGGAATATGGTGACACGAGCATGGCTCACTTGTAACTTCAACCTCCTAGGGTCAAGAGATCCACCTGCTTCAGACTTTCATGTGACTGGGACCACAGGCGTGTGCCATGACCAACTGATATTTTCACTTTTTGTAGAGAGGAGGGGGAATTTAACATTGTTGCCAGGTTGATCTCGAACTCCTGGGCTCAAGCGATCTGCCCACCTTAGTGCCCAAAGTGCTGGGATTACAGGTGTGAGTTTTTTTTTTTTTTTTAAGAGACAGTCTTACCTCATTTTGTCACACAGGCTTGAATGACTTTCTAAAATTGCAGAAAGCATATTAATCTAAAATTTGTGCAATTTTTGTAAATTTGTAAATTTGTAATTTTGTAAATTTGAAATTTGTGTAAATTTCTGCAATCTAAATTTGCAGAAAGAATATTATATTCTTGCTGTTTATAATATTGTGGTCATACCAAAGAGAAAGAGTATTTCTCCCTAAATAAAATTACAAGTAAAAAATTTATGTTTTTCTTTTACTCATAAAAGGTCTTGTAGAATACAAAATGTTTTTCAAACTGGTTTTGTCTTTGATTGGCTTTTATAATCCACACTTCACAAGAAGAAATGCATTTAACTTTTAAGAATAACTTAGTCAAAAAGTATAATGTTACCTTGCCTTGCACAACCTTTAACTATTGCAAATGATGTTTTGTCCTTCCCCTTTGTCCAGTATTTTCCAAATGGTAAAAAGTTTAAATATTTAAGCTTACATTGAGAAACCTTGCCATATTTCAGCAGTTTTGTTTCGCTTTTGGTGGAGAGCACCTGATCTCGACTTTACAGACAATGTATTTACTCTAAATTACACTTTTGTAGACACAAGGGAAAGTGTAGCTTGTGACGGCACTCAGGAGCCATAAAATGTGGTCAATCACAATAAATAACATAAGCTAAACAAAGTATTCACACTTTCATTTTTAAATAAGGAATTTAAGATCCACAGTAAAAGTTTAATGCTTGGAAGAGACACAAATTCAAGATGATAAAAATATTAATTAGAACATGCACAACATGCCTCAAGTATGTCAACACTGGACTCCACAAAGAAGGCATAACCATGAAAATAACACTCCCTTTATTTTGGGCTCTCAAAATCAAAAGTAAGATTAGAACTAATATATTTAATTTATCACAGATATTTAGTACACTCAATGCACTAACATTTTCTTTAAAAAAAAACCAAACGCTAATATTGTACAATGTTTCTTTGTTTGACATTATTTTTTCCCACAGTTGTTGAAAATTTTAGCCTCAATTTGAAACGTGACCTGCATGATAGGCTACAAGTTGTCAATAATTCTGTTTCTTTGGAAAAGTACAGTTGTGACACTTACTCATTTTCGCAGATAGCTAAAAGGGAAAATAAGGAAAAATATACACTGGATCTGCAGTTAAGTTTTTGATAATGCCAAGGATCAAAAACAGATTAAACAACATTTGTTGAAGATGAAAAGGTATTGCACTGGTCTTAATAGGGATGTTGCCATCTCTGGGTAAGGATGCTGACTGAGCCTGTTCAGTTTCTTCACCTCGATGTGTTTTCTCTTCTACGACAGATCTCCAAGAGACAAGATCCATGTAGTCAGCCACACAAGGTCCATTTGACCTTCCTCATTCTTCTCTAGTCTTTTCTCTGTGACTTTTGACAAAAAATGCTCAGTTCACAATGTTAGCTGCCTGCTTCTGATGGGTAGGAGATATATAATCAAAATACTCCCACCAAAGCACTCAATGGTCTAGACTTGATACTTAAAATTTAATTTTCAGCATTCCTCAACAAGGATATCTTGAGGTAATAGAAGATATTTTGGTAAGTGAAAATAATTCCTGCTTGAAACACAGCTTATTGAACTCAAGATTTCATTTCTTTGAGTATTAGGCAGTTCTCAATAAAATGATGTATACTGAAGAATGATTCTAAAGAGGTTAGTGATATCCTTTTTGGGAATAGATTTAGAAAACTGAAGGTACTCTCCAGGTCTACAATTCTGTATTAGGAACGATAGGGAAATGAGAACGTGCCTTTATATTGCAATCTAGTGGATCTCTTGGTGGGGGACACCTATCTAACCTGCATAGTAGTTGAGGAA
This sequence comes from Colobus angolensis palliatus, assembly GCF_000951035.1. Classification (NCBI taxonomy): domain Eukaryota; kingdom Metazoa; phylum Chordata; class Mammalia; order Primates; family Cercopithecidae; genus Colobus; species Colobus angolensis. The sequence goes on along the minus strand of NW_012120710.1, from coordinate 567,163 downwards.
CAAGACAAGCTCCCAAACACATGAAAATCAACTTGAAATAACATCAAATTCAGCCTGATCAATATACTAGAAACCCTTAGCTACAAAAAATTAGCCGGGACGGGCAGTACAGGCCTGTATTCCCAACTAGTTGGGAGGTAGAGGCAAGAGGATCGCTTGAGCCCAAGAGGCCAAGGCTGCAGCGAGGTGTGGTCATGCCACTGCACTCCAGTCTGGGTGACAGAGCAAGACCCTGTCTCAACAAAATGAAACAAAAACATTGACTGCATTCCATATTCAGGTTCTGTAACAGTGACACGTCTACTGAATTACTTTTATTTCTTTTAGGAATGTCTATATCTATGGATTGCCACTATAGAAAAAAAAAAAAAAAACTGTGAGCTTGACAAAGAGAATAAGATCATACTTTTTTTTTTTTTAAAGGAAATGGGATTAGTTTTACAG
>NW_012120710.1:515421-566652 GCF_000951035.1 Colobus angolensis palliatus | reverse complement strand
CTTTTATTTCTTTTAGGAATGTCTATATCTATGGATTGCCCACTATAGAAAAAAAAAAAAAAACTGTGAGCTTGACAAAGAGAATAAGATCATACTTTTTTTTTTTTTTTAAAGGAAATGGGATTAGTTTTACAGTGAAGAACTCTGTAAGTTTTTAATTGGTAGTATGAAGCCCTACCTTTCCTTGTGCCTTTTAAGGTAAGTTTATATAAATATAAAATCAAAAAACTGTATGTTTTATAGGTGAAATGATAAAATGCAAAGATAAAATGATCAATAATCTTACAAATATGGGGAAAAGTCTGCTGTTACCGGATCAGATAGAAGCCTGTGGCCATCACTCATGCAGGACACTGTAGGAAGTCATACGACCATGAATTAGTGAATTTCAGATTTATTTAAGCAATTAGATATACATTTTCCATATATTCATTTTTATCTTATAAAAACTCAGCAGACGTCTTCCTAATATCTCGATAAACAAAGACATAGATTGATGAGGCACATATATATTTCTAGCACAGTTGTGTAGCACTGAGGAAATTGCATGTCTTTGTACAGATCAGTTTCATTATTAAAAATGAAAATATTTATTTCATATTACTTAAAGGACTCTTCACAGGTGAGAAATACATTATCTTTATCTCCAGATGCAAAAAAAAAAAACCCTGTATTTTGAGGTTTTTAATAATTATGCATTTCTTTATTAAGTGCTCACAAGTCTGTTTTAAATACATAAAACCCGATTAATGCTTGGAGATATATGTAATTAGTCTTTACTTTCTAAAATCTATTTTCCTCCGTTTAAAAACTCTGCCAAAACTAAGGGTGAGCACTAATTTTTATTTCCACAATTTATGAAAACATTCCAGCTGCTATTTGCAAATATTTCTATAAACAATATTCGTCAGTTCTTAACATAACCAAAAGCATTAGTGGGTATCAGAAATTCAGACATTCTCTCAAAAACATCACATTCACTCGGAAAGCCAAGGTTCAGGAACCAGTTTGCTAAATAGTAGAAACTAAAATGGATGCTCCTGGGAAACCTGTTTCCATGGATATGTTAAGATTACTTGATTCTGGGGCTAAAATAGTTGTTTACATGTATGTCTTTAGAGATAAAATAAATGCATATTCAATTTTATAGTGCGTTATTTTAATGGCTAGATGATGTTAGAGACAGTCTCCTCTCACTTTACCTTTCATATATATGTGTATGTATGTGTGTGTATATATATACTATATAACACAAATTATTGATACAAATTATGTACACGTTAGTGTAATTATTTCATTAATGCACAGATACTTTCTAAAGCATTGGCTGTATTATTCCAACATATTTTGGAAAATTACACAGTCTATTCACATGACAATAGTCTCATTATGCTGTCTGTTATTTTACTCATTCAGGGAGACCCACTGCATTGTCTAAGACAATGGGGAAACAGAAATATGGCTAATTAGAACCGAATAGTATTTAGTATTTTCTCTCTCAAACTCACCAAGCTTTGATTTTGTTAAAGGATCCCACTGAAAACCTGCTAACCTCCTGTCTAAGATAACTATCATTATCATTATAGAATAAAGTGAGATGCCTGTGAGACACTAAGAATAGGGTCACTGAAACTAAGGAATTCATTACTCAACACATAAGACAGTATAAATCATTTCCTCAAAAACTATTTATAAAGTGATTAAAATACACCAGAGGTAAGTGGTGGATTTGCAAAGAAACAAATTTAGGCACCTTTTCTACTCCCATAGACTTTAAATTCTATTTGGAGTTGTAGAATAAAAAGCATGTCATAAAATGTGTATAAAATGTTTTAGAAAGGAAGGACCACAATGCTTACAGAACATTCAGTAGGAATAGTAAGTACACCAGCAACACTGATCATAAAAGTGAGACCTGAATGATTTGCAGAAACAGGTCAAGTGAGAGGAAGACACAAAATGAAAGCAAGTAGAGTAGTAATGACAGTTCAGTTCCAAAGATTCCAAGTTTAGTTTAGCAGGAAGAGGTTGAATAAAGAGGCAGATTTCCTTAGAGAGATAGTTTGGAATCAGATAACAGAAATACATTTGAAACATGTAACAAAGGCATTGGGGAGCCAGAGGGGGAAAAAAAAATTGAGCTGGGGAAAGATATGATCAGACTTCACTTAAAAAAAGCCTTAAGATACAGTGCTTGGTTTTGACTGCAGAGGGCTAAGACTATGCAAAGTAGCATTTACGAGATGGATGTAAGAGTTCAGGCAACAGTTGATAAAATTATTCGAGAATATTCTTATCCGAGATGACTATGACTACTCTAATAATAGTAGTACAAATCTTATATTGCATTGTGTGGGAAAAGCAGTTAATAGAGACAAAACTGTTAAAATATATTTGATACCTAGTCAGTGATTTGAATTAATGTTGACTAGTAACATTATTGCTATTTCTTGTTGTTACTAACACTATTAATTTCCTAATATGTGCCAGACACTTCAGATCAGGGTCAAGCAGAAGGAAGCCAGGTATGGAGAGAGGTTCAGATACCCCATAAAATACAGTAATAACTAACTTTCGAATATGTACAATACAACTTTGATCTAAATATTGTGTTAAATATTTATGAGATATTCTTTAGTTTTATATCCTATATAGCTTTCCTGTAATCACCTATACTAATTTTTTTGCTGCAAACCTGAAGTTACATTTAATGCTTATATAGCAAATATATGTTAAAAATGTGTTCATTATAGTCTAGTTTATGAAGATTGCTTGGTAACTCCAAGATCAGTACTTCATTTTGGTATTAGGCATATACCAAATGGCTTAGCTATAGATGACCATAATGATCACTGCTGTCTATGCTTTGTAGTTTGTCACTGAAAAGTTAACAGTAAGTTGAACAAAATTTAGCATCATCACAATTTTGGAAAATTTTCAAATGCCTTATTATTTATGAACTATCAGTCAGTCCAATAGTTAAAGAATTTATAATGCTAGCAAATATGATAACATTCTGAATATATGTGAAAATGCCACTGGAATTTTTGTTTTTTTTGTTTTTTTTTGATATGGAGTCTCACTCTGTTGCCCAGGCTGGAGTGTAGTGGCATGATCTTGGCTCTCTGCAAGTTCTGCCTCCCGGGTTCACACTATTCTCCTGCCTCAGCCTCCCGAGTAGCTGGGACTACAGGTGTCCACCACCACGCCCAGCTAATTTTCTGTATTTTTAGTAGAGACGGGGTTTCACCATGTTAGTCAGGATGGTCTTGATCTCCTGACCTTGTGATCCACCCGCCTCAGCCTCCCAAAGTGCTGGGATTACAGGCGTGAGCCAACGTGCCTCGCTGTCACTTGATTTTTTTTATGGAAGAAATGCTTAGTAATTTGTAATTAGAAACAAGTTATATGTAATTTCTAAGCAGAACTAACTTAGTTCTCATACATAAATGATTGCATATATTTGATTTTTTGTAAATCATCAGCTTTCAAATTTAACTTATGGCACAAGTGAATAAAAGTAAGTTCTCTCCAATTTAATTGATTTAAAAATACAAAGCTTAATACTAAATTCTGTAGATGAAAGTGAGTATGGTAAGTACATTAATAGAAAAAGGTGTAGATGATTAGTAATTTATTATTATCCTTTACATTAGAATTGTGACTGCTTAACAATTACTTAAATGTTTGAATTTATCACTTATTATCTTGTTTGTCTAAGTCATTATGTGTGAAACATCATGATTGCGTTTAATCTAATTTAATGTAAAAATAAATAAAAAATAGGTTGGTGCAAATGTAATTGAGGTTTTTGACATTACTTTTTTAAAAACTGCAATTACTTTTACACCAACCAAATATTTCATTTAATTAATTAATTGATTAATTAATTATTTTCACTTCAGGTTTCCATAGTTCGGTTACTTAACCTGTCCTGTCCTCATATCCTTACCAGCTTTATGGAAGGCATTTAACTAGGTGATCTCTTTGTCATTTTAGAATTCTTACAAGTATGCTATAATTTGAATTTGACTCATATGACAAAATACTTTTTTTTTTTTAACTTTCATTTTAAGTTCAGGGATACGAGTGATGATTTGTTCCACAGTTACAAGTATGCTATAATTTGAATTTGACTCATATGACAAAATACTTTTTTTTTTTTAACTTTCACTTTAAGTTCAGGGGTACAAGTGACGGTTTGTTATATAGGTAAACTTGTGTCATAGGGGTTTGTTGTACAGATTATTTCATCACCCAGGTATTAAACCTAGTACCTACTAGTTATTTTTCCTGATCCTCTCCCTCCTCATAACTTCTACCCTCTGAAAACCCCAGGGTGTGTTGTGGCCCTCTATGTGTCCACGTGTTGTCATCATTACAGTCCCTTATCTGTATGGTTCTATGGAAATTTGGTGACAGGAAATCAGATACATTAGTACCAATACTCAGCTGTATAAGTGGGTATCATCAGCCAAACAGGTTGAAAATGATCCAACAGAAAACTAACTCTTTCACCATTTGTTATTTAAAAACTCAAAATCTAACTTCATTACATTACCATCCCAGTCCTGGGGAAAAATACAATAAACTACAACAGTTTGCATTTGATCATACACAGTCATATCATTTATGGTCAGAAACAAACTACCTTTGTTTCTAGTGTAGTTACATTGCACAGATAACTTTCCAATAATTTTCTGGTTTGTCTGTCTCCTAATTTGAATGTTACACCTATACTTTCTCCTAATATATAGATATTTCAAATACAACTGAAAAATAACAGCCCTTATTTTATTATCAGTGACTGTATTTTCTATGGGAATAAATCCCCAGTCTTTATTATGAAGTGTTAATGCATTTTGTGATAGAGTGTGGCCTGTCCTTCCTCTATTCAAGAATCACCACCATCGCACTCCCTGCTGACCTGGACACCACACCCTATCACACTCTGTGACTTTACTATTTCTCTGAAAGAACATGTTCTATCATGCATTCTGGTTTTGGGGGCTGGAGTGGGGGATATGCAGGTTTTCTTTATTCATGGTGTGCCCTTTCTATTTGTCCACTTGACAATCTTGTATTCATTCTTCAAGCCTCAAGTCACATACCACTTGTGGAACCTTCACTTTTTGCCCCAGAGGTGCTTCTTTCTCTGAGATCTAAAGCAATTTTAATGCAGTTGTACTGTAATAGTAATTTGTTATCTAGAGAACACTGCCCGTTTCATTGCTTCATATTGTGCATTGCTCATTTTATTTCTAAGACTTACAATGAATAATTATTCAGAAATTCATCGAATCCTAGGTCATCCAAAAACCAAAGTTTTCATAACTCATGGTGGAGCCAACGGCACCTATGAGAGGATCTGCCATGGGATCCTTATGTGAAGGAGGCTTCCTTTGTTTGCAGATCAACCTGATAACATTGTTCACATGAAGGCTAGGGGGGAAGCTGTTAAACTGGACACAAAATTGATGTCAACTACAGATTTGCTCAATGCATTAAAAGCAGTCATTAATGATCCTTCATGAATGTACAGGGTTTTTTTTTTCTTAACTACATAGCATGTGTTGATGAATTCTTACATGAAGACCTGGGGAGCAGCAGTGACTCTGAATATGAACACAATGCTGAGTACGTATATGCATTTTTTAATGCTTGAAGACAATCGTTAAGAAACCATTGTGAGTATCACAATCTGTTTTTGTGTGTGTTTGTGTGTGTGGTTTTAATGGAAACATTTAACAGAGGTTTTAGGATAGTGCATACATTTTGAAATAGTTGAAAAGTGAAATAAGAGAAATTGCTGCTGATGGTAACAGAAGGATTATGAGGAAGATTGAGAACAAACTTGAACATAACATGAATGTCATGATAGTACTGACTAATTTATGCGGGTCTTTCAGTAAGAGAGTTCATCAAATGTTATATTTTAAATAAATTTTATTTTGTATATTGAAAGTATACAAAGTGATGTTATGGGATATAAATACAGAGTAAAAATTTTACCACAGTGAAGCAAATAAACACGTTCAGCATCTCACATTAGTTGCACATTTTCCCTTATTTTTAAAACTCTTTAAAAATAATTCATTTTTGACTACCGTCCTTGTTACCCAGCCTGTAGTCCACTCCCACCACCAGCTGGAACCCTGGGGACTATGACGTCCCTCAAACCTTGCTTCTAGGAGACAAAAAGAATATCCAGTCATGGATAAAAATGATCTGGTTCAGAAAGCCAAGCTGGTCAAGCAGGCTGAGCGATATGATGACATGGCAGCCTGCATGAAGTCTGTAACTGAGCAAGGAACTGAATTATCCAATGAGGAGAGGAATCTTCTCTCAGTTGCTTATAACAATGTTGTAGGAGCCCGTAGAGCATCTTGGAGGGTCGTCTCAAGTATTGAACAAAAGACGGAAGGTGCTGAGAAAAAACAGCAGATGGCTCGAGAATACAGAGAGAAAATTGAGACGGAGCTAAGAGATATCTGCAATGATGTACTGTCTCTTTTGGAAAAGTTCTTGATCTGCAGTGCTTCACAAGCATAGAGCAAAGTCTTCTATTTGAAAATGAAAGGAGATTACTATCAATACTTGGCTGAGTTTGCCGCTGGTGATGACAAGAAAGGGATTGTGGACCAGTCACAACAAGCATACCAAGAAGATTTTGAAATCAGCAAAAAGGAAATGCAACCAACACATCCTATCATACTGGGCCTGGCTCTTGATTTCTCTGTGTTCTATTATGAGATTCTGAACTCCCCAGAGAAAGCCTGCTCTCTTGCACAGACAGCTTTTGATGAAGCCATTGCTGAACTTGATACATTAAGTGAAGGGTCATACAAAGACAGCACGGTAATAATGCAATTACTCAGAGACAACTTGACATTGTGGACATCGGATACCCAAGGAGGCAAAGCCGAAGCAGGAGAAGGAGGGGAAAATTAACTGGACTTCCAACTTTTGTCTGCCTCATTCTAAAATTTACACAGTAGACCATTTGTCATCCATGCTGTCCCACAAATAGCTTTTTGTTTACGATTTATGACAGGTTTATGTTACTTCTATTTGAATTTCTGTATTTCCCATGTGGATTTTACGTTTAATATTAGGGGAGTAGAGCCAGTTAACATTTAGGGAGTTATCTGTTTTCATCTTGAGGTGGCCAATATGGGGATGTGGAATTTTTATACAAGCTATAAATGTTTGGCATAGTACTTTTGGTACATTGTGGCTTCACAAGGGCCAGTGTAAAACCGCTTCTGTGTCTAAGCAAAGAAAACGGCCTACATATTGGTTTGTCCTGGTGGGGAATAAAAGGGATCATTGGTTCCAGTCACAGGTGTAGTAACTGTGGGTACTTTAAGGTCTGGAGCACTTAGAATGCTGTGGTAGAAACATACCCCATGGACACCACAGGTTAAACTATGTGTATCTGTGGAACACTCAATCTCAATGTGCACATCTTTGACTACAGCTGCAGAAGTGTTCCTTTAGACAAAGTTGTGACCCATTTTAAGGTCAGAAATGGTTCACATTCCATTATTTGTAAAGTTACCTGCTGTTAGCTTTCATTATTTTTACTACACTCATTTTACTTGTATTTAAATGTTTTAGGCAACCTAAGAACAAATGTAAAAGTAAAGATGTAGTAAAAATGAATTGCTTGGTACTGATTACTTCATGTATATCAAGCACAGCAGTAAAACAAAAACCCATGTATTTAACTTTCTTTTAAAGTGTTTTGCTTTTATGATTTTTTTTTTTTTGATACTTGCCTAACAGGCATGTGCTGTAAAAACAGTTAACAGGGAAATAACTTGAGATGATGGCTAGCTTTGTTTAATGTCTTATGAAATTTTCATGAACAATCCAAGCATAATTGTTAAGAACACGTGTATTAAATTCATGTAAGTGGAATAAAAGTTTTATGAATGGACTTTTCAACTACTTTCTCTACAGCTTTTCATGTAAATTAGTCTTTTGGTTCTGAAACTTCTCTAAAGGAAATTGTACGTTTTTTGAAATTTATTCCTTATTCCCTCTTGGCAGCTAATGGGCTTTTACCAAGTTTAAACAAGAAATTTATCGTAACAACAAAACTACTAATATAACTACTGTTTCCATGTCCCATGATCCCCTCTCTTCATCTCCACCCTGAAAAAAATGAGTTCCTTTTTTTTTTTCTGGGGGGAGGGGAGATTGATTGGAAAACAATGTAATATGTTCCATTTAAAATTTTGGTATATGGCATTTTCTAACTTAGGAAGCCATAATGTTCTTGGTTCATCATGACACTGGGTAGCATTAACTATAAGTTTTGTGTTTCCAAATCACTTTTTGGTTTTTAAGAATTTCTTGATACTCTTACAGCCTGCCTTCGATTTTGATCCTTTATTCTATTTGTCAGGTGCACAAGATTACCTTCCTTTTTAGCCTTCTGTCTTGTCACCAACCATTCCTACTTGGTGGCCATGTACTTGGGAAAAGGCCACATGATCTTTCTGGCTCCACTCAATGTCTAAGGCATCCTACTTCCTTTGCTTGCATCCCACAGACTATTTTCCTCATCCTATTTACTGTAACAAATCTGTCCTTAGTTGATGAGATTGTGTTTATCTCCCTTTAAAACCCTACCTATCCTGAATGGTCTGTCATTGTCTGCCTTTAATATCCTTCCTCTTTCTTCTTCCTTTCTTCTCTAAATAATGATGGGACTAAGTTACACCCAAAGCTCACTTTAACAAAATATTTCCTCAGTACTGTGCAGAAAACACCAAACAAAAATGCCATTTTAAAAAAAGTGTATTTTTTCTTTTAGAATGTAAGCTCCTCAAGAGCGAGGACAATGTTTTCTGTATGTTCTATTGTGCTAGTACACTGTAAATGCTCAATAAATATTGATGATGAAAAAAATAATTCATTTTCATTAAATCGGAATGACATAATGAAACTCTAATTGCCATTATATTTAATGCCTTCCTAATTTTTCATGCTAACATTTTGTTCCTATCACTGATAAATTTTAAACTACTAGAGCTTTCAAATTTGACTTTTAAAAATTATTATAAAAAGAAGATACTAGTATACATGTAACTATATTCTTTGCTTTATAGCTGTGGTTGCTTTTTTTCTGAAAAAATAAAACAAAATAAAAAAATAATTGACTTGAAAGAAATAAGTTGCCAAAATGTCTCCAGCCAGAAATATGAGGCTTCTATATAGCAGTGTTTGGTTTTGACATGGTAAGCCAAATACTGACACACATTCTTATTCTTTGTCTATTAGTCTATAATTATTTCAACAGCAAAAACAAATGGAAGTACAATGCCTCAAATTAAAATATTGAGCACCACTTAGATTCTAAAAACCACAATACCAAAAAGAGAGTAATAATTGCAAATGTTTACTGAGAACCTCTTTATCGTGAGAATAATTCCACCAGGTATTCTAAGATTCAAACTAAATACAACTAGTTTCATGCTTTTAAACATTAATCCACTGATATAATGTCAATACTAACTCCTGCTCAATACTAACTTCTTATCAGCTTTGCCTGGAAGTGGACCTGAACCTTGTCATAGATTTGTTTCCTATCTCTAGGCTTTGATACTATTTTGAAACTTGTATACCACATCCATTACTATTTTGAACCTTGTATATAACATCCATTAATAATTGTTATGGCAGATAATTAAACTTTGTATTCTTAAATTATACATACGTGTATATATGTATATATATCTGTGTGTATATATATGTGTGTGTGTGTGTATATATGTGTATTTCCTTTTGGCTTTAACTTCTTCCACTCTCTAGGCTAGAAATACTTGTTCTCTCTTAAGTTCTCTCTTCACATCTTGAAAACTTATGCATCCAACAAATTCTAGTCCATAAACCAAAATCTCTATAATCACTTTGAAATAAAATATTTTAGTTTTCATCCTTGTTATGTGGCACTCATTTTAAACTTGTGCAAAAAAATTTCACATATTTATCTTTTCTAGTTTATTCTATAAGTTGTTGTCTCTTTGATTTTATTTTAGCTGTAGAGAGAATGTTCCATGGTTATGGATCATTCATTATGTTCAGCCTGTGAAGTCTTAAGAAGTCTTCTGGATTGAGTTTGTCACACACCAAAAAGCAACCAAGTACCTGTGCCAACTGCCCACAACCTCACCTGGTTCCAGTTCTACTCTCTGCGTGTGCTGGCCTGCATGGAAATTCTTACTCTGTCATAAAATGTTGCTTTTTTGGTTATCAAAAGTTTGTTAAGTCCATAAAGAAGGAAAAGAGATATTAGCACTCTTTGAGATCTAAGGCTGGTAGGCATGACACCGTAGATCATTCCATTTAATTCCACATCTATGCATTAAGTTGTGGCAAGATTCTCCTCTACATTTCATAAAACCTGTAATTCCTGATTTATTTAAATATTTTACTCTTGGTTAAACATTAAGTATTGTGTAATTATAATTTTAGAAAACCTCAAATAATTGAATTTTTATGCTTACAAGTGTTTATTTTTAAAGTTAAAAAAAAGAAAAACAAGATTCACTGGAATTTCAATCTGTTGATTTGAAATCAGAAAGACTAGGCATTTTCACTGTGCATTTTAACAACATCTTCTGTATAAACAAAATACAATCAAACAGAATATATGTGTTTCTGCCAAAGAAAATCAAAGCAAGGTCCTTGTTAAAGATTGTAAGGCAGATGTTATTTTGACTACTGAAGTAGGGGATAGAGACTACTGTCTAAACTGAGCTCAACTCCAACTGAAACAAAGGTACTGAGGTTTATAAAGAGAAAACTGATATGAATAAAAAGGAAATATGAGGAAATAAAAATGAGGAAAACAAGGGACTAGTAGGACTATATGAAAATAGAATATTACATAAAAAGGAAGTGGAAAATAATTGCTAATTGTTCAGGAACATCAGCTGAACAGCGTATGTTTTGCAGTCTGGCAGGTTCGTGCTATTTTCAGCAAAGTCTCAACATGGAGGCTGGGGTCACTTTTCAGGAGAAATCCATCACCTAGTGCACATATAAGCTGAGCTAAACTTGGCCAAGTCTCTTAGCATGGTGTTTAGGCAAGTCTTTTGTGTTACACAGAAGTTTAAATTCACATTCTATATGAAATAACACAATATTTCCTCATAAAAATATTCTTTGTTTCAAAAATGCTAGATGATCATAATTGGCTTCCTGTCTAAAACTATGTAACCTGGTAAACTATTTGTTTGGAAACTCTAAAGATGTTTTCCTCATATGGCCTTAAGTGTGCTTGAGTTGCCATTTTTGCTTTAGTGGTGACCCTTTGTAATTGGATAGTAATACACAAGACAAAAGGAGAAGCTAGTTCCTTTTAGTTAGGAATGATAGATGGAGCCCAGAAAGTTTAGTCCAGTCCCTCTAGATTATAAGGTTACAAGATTTCTCTTCTGAACTAAGATGTCACACTTCTTAGCCTTACCTTGTCAAGTCAGATACTTCCAATTACTTTAATACCTGGCATACTGAGGATATACAAACCAGAAATGTATATAGTCATTTTACTTACTATCCTCTCATAACACAGAAAAAAAAATAGTAGATTGAATAAAGAACCAAATATTCTGTACAATAATTTTTAAAGTCTATGCTGGAGAAAGCATGATAAATGACAAAAGCTCTCAAAATCTTGCCTTTAAATTTTGGTCCTTATAGCCTTTAGATTCAGAACAAGAATTGAAAAGCAAATCACAGAGAAGAAAGAAACCAACTTAAGAGCAGTTCTTTTGTCTGATGAGATATATCTGAACAGTTGAATAAAAAAAAGTATAATAATAATTTATGACACATGGCAAATAATTTTACAGTGCTCATCTATAAATAATATTTTTAACAATAATTGGTAATGAAACTAAGTATGATAATGTCTAGAAAAGAAATATATGCTGAATATTTTATTAAACTGAATATATAGTCATTCCATTAAAAAGAAATAATAGTGAAATACAAGGAAGGAAAAAAGTAATGCATTAATGCTCTTTAATTATTTTAATGTGTTTTTTTTTAAAAGGGGTAAACCTTACATATAAATACTAGCCTAAGTCAGTAATGAAGCTCAACATGTACTATGGAAGCTAAATACTAGTTTATATTTTCTTAAAAAAATCATCTGGAAATGTATTAATGACTTTGTCAAAATAGATCTTCTTTGCAATTCTTAGGCCACATAGCCAGATACATAAATTTATATCTATCCATAGGGGATCACAGAATACTTTCACTTTGGTTGGTTTAATTTTGAAAAGTATTTTTATGTAAAGTGATATATACATGTATAGTTAGGAAAATATGTACATATAAAGGTATACTTGATAGAGAGTCATCAAAATCCCAAAGTATATTGAATTCAAAAAGTTATAACATTGTGCATCTGTCTTTTTGATATTGATTTAGCAAACTTTTAAATGTCTCAGCCATTAACAATATGTAAACACATAAACTGTAAGTAATCACATAGAATGACTGAATTCATGTAACATTCTTCATCTCTGTGATAATCTCTTTTATTTTTATTTTGAATATGATACTTAAAGACAGGAATGTGCAAGCACCACAGAGGTTGAAGGCAAAAATCAAATAATTGTGAAGTTAATCTTGAAAATAACATATAAAGCTGAGTCTATCTATGTCAAGGACAAATTTTATATGTAGGTAGGAGTTTTCTCTATTGATTCCTGAGCAGAATGCTACATTTCCTAAAAGATAAAACAAATACGCTAATTGAAAATGTCCTTCTTATATTCTTTAAGTATATTTTTAAGTATATTCTTTAAAATACATATTATTAAAACCCAATAATCTTCATAAAAATTACTGAATAATGGTGAAGAGTAGGACCTTGGGAGGGAAGTGTCTTCCTGCCTCCATCCCCTCGCAGTCACTCCAGTGTTCTCTATTGATGAAGCTTACCACTCAGACAGCTGGCAAATGAGGAATGTTTACAGGGTCCTGATTCAACATCACAAAACTTTATCTGCACCTAGTGAACAATCCATCGAAAACTGGTAAACAAATTTCAAATTGCTCATTTGTTAGTATCCCCAAAGTTCTTGTACCATTGGCCATTGAATCTTAGCTTCAGATGAGTAAGAGGCATGGCTTTCTTTAGAAAATAATGTTTTTGTAAGTTGGGGCATATAGAGTTTTGAACAAAGATGAGCTTAGAGTTGGCCCACAGAATTTTCAGTCCCACTGGTGGTCTGTTTTCTAATGTCCAAAAGTATAATAAGAATTGAGATCCTAGTAAGTTTCAATCTGCTCTTCTGGGCCCCTGTGTACCATTCACCTATCACCAGTCATATGCCCAACAAACCAGCCCTGGAGTCTCCAGTTATCTGGTGCTTGGTCCATAAATAAATATCAATTTTATCAGTGCAAAATATAAACATGTATCAGTTATTTTACTGTAAATCCCTAGTTATTAATCTGATTAATCACTTTCTTGGTTTATAATCCAGTCAGAATATTGTTCATATGCTGTCCTCAATTTTTCATGTTGCATTTTTTCCATAGATTCTTCTCTGCTATAGATATTTTACAAAAAAAATAGTTGTTAATTGAAAGAGATCTACAATCCTGAGTCATCATGACTGTGGTTCAGAGTGAATGGCAAAGGATATAAGGTTAGCCAAGATCAGATAAACTAGTAAAAATTAACGAATAGTCCTTGGTCAGATAAGGTGATCTTTGTAGCTGAATTGATCAATCATAATGAGGACATGCAAGTTGCAAGAGCTGGGATAGCATGAAATAAAAATGGAAACAAACACATTGAATCAGATCACAAACATTTCAACAAAGCATGGAATCAGTTGTTAAGATCAAGCAAACAACTAGAAACATGAGAGCTTTAGAAGAAAAGCAAGTGATGAGGACAGCTCTAATGCAAGTTGTTGACAAAAAAATATATATGTTTTCATCAGTTTATTGGCAGTGTCTAGAGCATTAGATGACTTCTCTTGGGGGCAATATTTCATATTCTTAGGGAGCCAATTTCTAATTTCAAAAATAAAAATATCTATTTTATTTATTTTTTAAAATTTTTCCATAGGTTATTGGGGTACAAGTGGTATTTGGTTACATGAGTAAGTTCTCTAGTGGTGATCTGTGAGATTTTGGTGCACCCATAACCTGAGCAGTAGACACTGCACCCTATTTGTAGTCTTTTATTCCTCACCCCTTATCCCCTCCCACCCTTACTCACAAGTCCCCAAAGTCCATTGTATCATTCTTATGCCTTTGCACCCTGATAGCTTAATTCCCACATATCAGTGAGAATATATGATGTGTGATTTTCCATTCCTGAATTACTTCACTGAGAATAATAGTTTCGAATCTCATCCAGGTTGCTGTGAATGCTGTTAATTCATTCCTGATTATGGCTGAGTAGTATTCCATCATATATATTTGCATTGGTCCACGATTTTGCAATTGCGAATTATGCTGCTATAAACATGAATGTGCAAGTAACTTTTGCATATAATGACTTATTTTCCTCTGGATAGATACTCAGTAGTGGGATTGCTGGATCAAATGGTAGTTCTACTTTCAGTTCTCTAGGGAATCTCCACACTGTTTTCTGTAATGTTTGTACTAGTTTACATGCCTACTAGCAATGTGGAAGTGTTACCTGATCACCACATCCATGCCAACATCTACTGTTTTGTTTTTTTGATTATGGCCATTCTTGCAGGAGTAAGGTAGTATTGCATTATGTTTGTTTGGTTTTTAGAATTCATGCTTCTTATCCCATCCCATCTTTGTCTTATGTTAGTGACTCTTTTTTCTCTGCATACTCAAATCGTGTTTATTTATAATTTTTATTCTGTCCAGTTTCAGTGCCAGACACCTATAATTCGAAACTTTGAGAGGCCAAAGTGGAAGGATTGCTCGAGCCCAGGAGCAACATAGCGAGAGCTCGTCTCTACAAAAAATTGAAAACATTAGCTGGATATGGTGGCATGAATCTGTGACCTGTTCAGGGGGCTGAGGTGAGACAATTGCTTGAGCTGGGAAGGTTGAAGCTGCAATGAATTATAATCATGTCACTGAAAACATACCACTCTGGGCAATACAGCAACACCCTATCTCAAAAAAAATAAAAATAAAAATAAAACACAAACATCTCATTCTGACATTTTTCTCTATCTGCAAATCTTGGATGCAAATCTTTCTATTGTATATGATTATTTTCTTATATGGTTTTCTTTAGGAAATTTTCAACAGGTATTGATTTATGAACACTCTGCGTGTAAGACCATGTCTTCACAATTTTTTTAATTGACTCTGCTTTAGTCTAAGAAGATCTCTAGCTCCATTACATTTGTTTTATTTTAGTTTCTTTAAGCAGGAATTCACTGCACTCTAAATTGTATTCTGTACTTCCAGGGACTATGTCTCATTTGGTTTCCTCCCAAAAGTCACTTTTTTCATAGCTTTTACAAGGATCTAATCATAGAATTCCCTGTGATGTTAACACTTGGTGGACATAATGTCTTCATTTTATGCTAGTCTGCATATGTTGATCAATGTCATTTTTTCTTCTGGAAGTACATATTTATGGAGCAGAAGAAGTGGGAAAAAATTGAATCACTTATAATCATTTCAGTATATTACACTGTATGAAACACTGAAATGTATGTATTCTTGTACATGTAATTTGAATAGTGGTGCATTCTTTTTTAATCAATTATTATTTTTTAAAAATATTTTATTGCACTGTAGCCAGATATGTCTAAAATAAATCCTTTAGAATTTGTTGAGATCTCATCTGTGACCTTGCCTGAAGCCAAGGTCAAAGAAATTTATAAAATTGTGTTAGTCAGTTTTCACACTGCTGATAAAAACATACCCCAGACTGGGTAATTTATAAAGAAAAAGAGGTTTAATAGACTCACAGTTCCATGTGGCTGGGGAGGCCTCACAATCATGGTGGAAGGCAAAAGACATGTTGTACACGGCATAGTAAATGGCGACAGGCAAGAGAGAAATGAATGCCAGCGGGGAAACGCTAGACGCTTATGAAACCATCAGATCTCATGGAACTCACCCACTATCGCAGGAACAATATGGGGAAAACCGACATCATGATTCAATTATCTCCCACCAGGTCCCTCCCATAACACATGGAGATTATTACAATTCAATGAGATTTACATGGGGGCACAGAGCCAAACCATGTTAATACTCTCATATACTCCTTCAGGGTTTGGGAGACAAATAGCGCTATCTAACTTTAATGTGCATCCGGAGTCAGGATAACTTTTTCTCCCCTAAAACATACATTAAAGCATTTCCCAGTAGAATTTATGTGGAATGGGAAAAAAATAGCAACGTCAGTCTGCTTCTTGCTATAAAATTGAGCCATTTAGGGAAGGTTTTGCTTTCAGTAACTACTTTTCAGGTATGTTGTGACATTGAACATATGTTTGTAAAAGACAGTTTACACTAATAATTATTATTTTTATGTAGCCATAATTTAGATGAGCATGTCTTATTCCTTCTCTCTTTCCTCAGAAGACTGTTGCTACACTCTTCTCATAACCATAATATGAAAACACTACATAATTTGGCATGATTAAAAATAGGATAATAACAATTTTTTAAAATCTCTGCAAACTGTGGTTAACCATAATCAGTAATAATGCAAAAAATACAAAAATTACAACAATCTTACGGGATAGTCACAGGGATATTCCAGGCCCTTCTGAAAGCTACAAATCAGCAAAGCACTTTATGATCAAAACTTTTGAGTTAAACAACAACAACAGTTGCCTTTATTAGTAAGAAGACCGTCATTCAAACTGCACAAGAAACATCCTCCAGGTTGAGGTATAAACTAAACTTAAAAACATATTAAAACTTTGACACTAAGAGAATTATAGAAAGAGTTTACAACAGAATTTTTAACTCATGTAGATAATTGATATATATATATTTAAATTTATTTTTTATTATTATTATACTTTAAGTTCTAGGGTACATGTGCATAATGTGCAGGTTTGTTACATATGTATACTTGTGCCATGTTGGTGTGCTGCACCCATCAACTCGTCAGCACCCATCAACTCGTCATTTACATCAGGTATAACTCCCAGTGAAGTCCCTCCCCACTCCCCCCTCCCCATGATAGGCCCCGGTGTGTGATGTTCCCCTTCCCGATTCCAAGTGATGTCATTGTTCAGTTCCCACCTATGAGTGAGAACATGCGGTGTTTGGTTTTCTGTTCCTGTGATAGTTTGCTGAGAATGATGCTTTCCAGCTGCATCCATGTCCCTACAAAGGACACGAACTCATCCTTTTTTATGGCTGCATAGTATTCCATGGTGTATATGTGCCACATTTTCTTAATCCAGTCTGCCGCTGATGGACATTTGGGTTGATTCCAAGTCTTTGCTATTGTGAATAGTGCCGCAATAAACATACGTGTGCATGTGTCTTTATAGCAGCATGATTTATAATCCTTTGGGTATATACCCAGTAATGGGATGGCTGGATCATATGGTACATCTAGTTCTAGATCCTTGAGGAATCACCATATTGTTTTCCATAATGGTTGAACTAGTTTACAATCCCACCAACAGTGTAAAAGTGTTCCTATTTCTCCACATCCTCTCCAGCACCTGTTGTTTCCTGACTTTTGAATGATTGCCATTCTAACTGGTGTGAGATGGTATCTCATTGTGGTTTTGATTTGCATTTCTCTGATGGCCAGTGATGATGAGCATTTTTTCATGTGTCTCTTGGCTGTATGAATGTCTTCTTTTGAGAAATGTTTGTTTATATCCTTTGCCCACTTTTTGATGGTGTTGTTTGTTTTTTTCTTGTAAATTTGTTTGAGTTCTTTGTAGGTTCTGGATATTAGCCCTTTGTCAGATGAGTAGATTGCAAAAATTTTCTCCCATTCTGTAGGTTGCCTGTTCACTCTGATGGTAGTTTCTTTTGCTGTGCAGAAGCTCTTTAGTTTAATTAGATCCCATTTGTCGATTTTGGCTTTTGCTGCCATTGCTTTTGGTGTTTTAGACATGAAGTTCTTGCCCATGCCTATGTCCTGAATGGTACTACCTAGGTTTTCTTCTAGGGTTCTTATGGTTTTAGGTCTAACATTTAAGTCTCTAATCCATCTTGAATTAATTTTCGTATAAGGAGTAAGGAAAGGATCCAGTTTCAGCTTTCTACTTATGGCTAGTCAATTTTCCCAGCACCATTTATTAAATAGGGAATCCTTTCCCCATTTCTTGTTTCTCTCAGGTTTGTCAAAGATCAGATGGCTGTAGATGTGTGGTATTATTTCTGAGGACTCTGTTCTGTTCCATTGGTCTATATCTCTGTTTTGGTACCAGTACCATGCTGTTTTGGTTACTGTAGCCTTGTAGTATAGAACTAATATACTACCATGGTAGATACTTTAACATTTTTAGCATAAGTCAGAAGTATTTTTTTTCCAAATCTATCCTACAAAACATGTAACAAAAGATTGGTTCATTGTACAGTGAAACTAGTAAAAATTATCAACCAAAATAACAAACAGACCAATATGAATATAGATCATAAATGAACAGGCAATTCACATAGAAGACAGCAAAAGTCACTGATACTTAGAGAAATAAACTTTATGTCAATGAGTTCTTTTTCCAGAGAAGATTTACAACTTAAATGAATCTAAGAAATTTTTTTTTGATGAAGTGTAACTTGGAATAACCTTTTCACATTAAATGTGAAGATACTCTTTGGCTCCATAATTCTACTTTTGATCCCATTTTTCCATTTTTGCTTTGGTTGCCTCTGCTTCTAGGGTATTTCTCAAGAAATTTTTTGCCCAGACCAATGTCCTGGAGAGTTTTCCCAATGTGTCCCTGTATTAGTTTTATAGATTGAGGTCTTATATTTAAGTCTTTAATGCATTTTAATTTGATTTTTGTGTAAGGTAAGAAGTAGGGATTATCTCATTTTTTCTGTAGATAAATATCTGTTTTCCCCAGAACCATTTATTAAAGAGACTATCTTTTTTGTAATGTATGTTCTTGGCAACTTTCTCAAAAATGAGTTTATGTATGTGGATTTGTTTCTGGGTTCTCAATAATGTTCCATTGACTTATGTTTGTCTTTTGATGTCATTACCATGCTGTAAAATATAATAATGCTGTAGTATAATTTGAAGTCAGATAATATGATTCTTCCAGTTTTGTTGTTTTTGCTCAAAGTATCTTTGATTATTCTGGGTCTTTTGTGACTTCACATACATCTTAGGGATTTTTTTTTTCTATATCTGTAAAGAATGTAATTGGTATTCTGATAGGCATTGTGTCAAATCTGTAGAATAAATAGGAAATATGAGCATTTTAATAAAATTTCTTCTTCTAATTCATGAAAATGAAATATCTTTTTATATTTTCTGTCGTCTTCCATTTCTTACACTAATG
Organism: Colobus angolensis palliatus; assembly: GCF_000951035.1. Classification (NCBI taxonomy): domain Eukaryota; kingdom Metazoa; phylum Chordata; class Mammalia; order Primates; family Cercopithecidae; genus Colobus; species Colobus angolensis. Next base: position 547,171 of record NW_012120710.1, on the reverse strand, counting down.
TTTTGTGGTTTTTATTGTATATATCTTTCAATTTATTGGTTAAGATAAATTTTAGGTATTTAATTTTATTTGTTAATCTTGCAAATGGGATCATATTTTTATTTCTTTTCTAGATTGCTTACTGTTGGTATATAGAAACGCTACTCATTTATGTGTGTCCATTTTGTATCTGCAACTTCATGGAATTTATTTATCAGTTTTAATTTTTTTTCTTTGGTGAAGCCTTCAGGTTTTTTGAAATATAAGACATACCATCTGCAAACAAGGATAATTTTACTTCTTCCTCTCAAATTTTAATGTCCTTTATTTTTTTCACTGGTCTTGTGGCTCTACCTAAGACTTCCAGGACTATGTTGAATGACAGTGGTGACAGTGGGAATCCTTATTGTGTTCCAGATTTAAGAAGAAAGACTTAGTTTTTTCCTGTTCACTATGATACTAACTGTGAGTCTGTCATAGATGGATTCTATTATGTTGAGGTATGTTTCTTGTACACTCATTTTGTTGAAGCTTTCATCAGGAAGATATGTTAAGCATTATGAAATGCATTTTCAGCATACATTGAAATGTTCATATGGATTTTGTCCTTCAATTGATAAGATGTATTGCATCAATTGATTTGCATATACTTAATTTTACTAGCATCACTGAGATAAATCTCAGTTGGTCATAATGAATGATTTTTATATAATGTGCTGTTGAATTTGATTTATTACTATTTTGTTCAGGATTTTTACCCCAATATTTATCAGTGATATTAGTCTGTAATTGTCTCTCTCTTTTTTTTTTTTTTTCAATGGGTCTTCTTCTGGTTTTCTGTTAGCCCCAGAGAATGAGTTTTGAAGTGTTCCTCTTATTCTGTTTTGGTAGAGCTTGAAAGGTATTGATATTAGTTTTACTTTTTAAAAAAAAAATTTTAATGTTTGGAAGTATTCAACAGTGAAGTGATTGGGTCCTGGGATTTTCTCTCCTAGGATATGACTTTGATTTTGTTACTTGCTATTTTTCTGACCAGGGCAATCAGGCAAGATAAATAAATAAAGGGCATTTAAATAGGAAAAAAATGTCAAATTATATCTGTTTTCAGAAGACACGATTGTATATTTAGAAAACACCACTATCTCATCCCAAAATCTCCTTAAGCTGATAAGCAACTTCAACAATGTCTCAGCATACAAAATAAATGTGCAAAAATTACAAGTATTCCTATACACTAATAGTAGACAAACAGAGAGCCAAATCATGAGTGAACTCCCATTCACAGTAGTTACAAAGAGAATAAAATACTCTGGAAGGAATGTGAAGGACCTCTTCAAGAAGAACTACAAGTCACTGCTCAAGGAAATGAGAGAGGACAGAAACAAATGGAAAAACGTTCCATGTTCATGGGTAGGAAGAATCAGTATCATGAAAATGGCCATATTGCCCAAAGTAATTTATAGATTCAATGCTATCCCCATCAAGCTACCATTGACTTTCTTCACATAATTGGAGAAAACTACTTTAAACTTCATATGGAACCAAACAAAAAGCCCACATAGCAAAGACAGTCCTAAGCAAAAAGGACAAAGCTGGAGGCATCATGCTACCTGACTTCAGACTATACTGCAAGACTACAGTAACTAAAACAGCACGGTGTTGCTAACAAAACAGATATATAGATAAATGGAACAGAACAGAGGCCTGAGAAATAACACCACACATCTACATCTAACTGATCTTTGACAAACCTGACACAAACAAGCAATGGGGAAGGGATTCCCTATTTAATAAATGGTGTTCAGAAAACTGGCTAGCCATATGCAGAAAATCAAAACTGGACCCATTCCTTACACCTTATACAAAAATTAACTCAAGATAAATTAAGGACTTAAATGTAGGAACTAAATCCATGAAAATCCTAATTCAGGACATAAGCATGGACAGATTTTGGGTCTTTTTATGGTTCAATCTTGATAGACTGCATGCGTCTAGGAATTTGTTCGTTTCTCCTAGATTTTTGTAAATTTTCAGCATATAGTGGTTCATAGTAGCCACCAATGATCCTTTGAATTTATGCAGTATCAATTATAATGTCTCCTTTTACACATCCGATTCTATTTATCTATTTCTTCTCTCTTCTTTTTAGTCTAACTATAGGTTTATCAATTTTGTTTATCTTCTCAAAAAAACCAACTTTTTGTTTCATGGATATTTTGCACTTTTTTATTTCAAATTAATCTATTTCTGCTCTAATTTTATCCTTTCTTTTCTTTCACTAATTTTCTGTTCATTTTGCTTTTGCTTTTCTTATTTTTAAAGAGGCATTGTTAGGTTACTTATTTGAAGTTTTTCTGTTTTGTTGTCAGCATTTACAGGTATCTTTTGAGTACTGCTTTCACTGAATCCCTTAGGTTTGGCATCTTATGATTTTATTATATTTTTTGCAAGAAATTTTTTAATTTTTAAAAATTACTGCATTGATCCAATAGTCATTCAAAAACCTATTGTTTAATTTCTATGTTTTTTTTTTTTTTTTTGGCAAGGCAAGAAAACTTTATTTACAAGCCAATGTGAGGGAGGGGCGAGGTTCACTGGTCTCCGGCGGTGGAGGCCGACGAAGTCGCTCCGGCATTCTCTGAGGAGGTTCCTGGGTCCCGCGTACGAGGAGGTGCCGAGGAAATTTCTATGTTTTTATATGGTTTCCAAAATTTCTCATTACTGTTTTATAGTTTTATTCCAGGGTGTTTAGACAAAATGCTTAGTATTATTTCACGTTTTTTTCTAAATTTTTAAAAATTTGTTTTGTAACCTAATATATGGTGTCTTCTCAAGAATGATCTGTTCTTCAGCCACCAGATGAAATGTTCTGTAAATATTTGTTAGGTTCATTTGGCTGATTGTGCAGATTTGGTCCCATGTTTGTTTATTTTTTCTTTTTTTTTCTGAGAAATATGTCCAGTGCTGAAAATGGGGTATCAAATTCTTCCATTCTTATCTTATTAAATTCTTCCATTCTTATCTTATTAGGGTCTATATCTTTCTTTATCTCTAATAAGATTTACTTTGTGTATCTGAGTGACCCAGTGTTGAGTGTATATATATTTTAAATTTTTATTTTGTCTTGCTGAATTGACTATTTTATTAATATATAGTGTACTTCATTGTCTTTCCTATAGTTATTGTCTTGAAATCTATTTTGTCTGATATAAGTATAGTGACTCCTACTCTTTTTTTGGTTTCCATTGGCATGAAGTATATTTTTTCATCTCTTTATTCTCAATCTATGTGTGTCTTCATAGCTGAAGTATATTTCTTGCATGCAACAGAGCAATGGGTATTGTTTTCTCATTTATCCATTCACTCTATGTCTTGCAATCAGAGAGTTTAATAGTTTACATTCAATGTTATTATTCATAAGTAGAGACCTACTCCTTCCAATTTGTTATAAGTTTTATAATTTTTCTGTGGTCTTAGCTTTTTCTTTCTTTACTCTCTATCTTCCTTTTAGTGAAGGTGATTTTCTCTGGTACTAAGCTTTAATTTCTTGCTTTTTAATTTATTTTGGTTTCAGTGTTATGTTTTTCTATGTGAGGTTATCATGAGGCTAACAAGTACTATCTTATCACACATTATTTTAAACTATTGACAACTTAACACTGATTGCATAAACAAACATGCAAAAGGGAGCTAATAGAAACTCTACACATTAACTTGATCTCTCTGATTTTTTAGCTTTTCTTGTTTCTCTGTACAACTTATTGTACTGTCTGTCTTGAAAAGTTGTCATTATCCTTTTTGATTGTTTTATCGTTTATCTTTCTTCTTACATCAAAAGTTTACACACCAAAAAACAATCCTGTGTTTTCTGTGTGCTTACTATTACCAATGAGTTTTTAACTTCAGATTATTTTTTTCTTGCTTATTAACATCCTTTTCTTTCAGCTAGAACTCTCTTTAGCATTTCTTATGCTACATGTCTGCTGTTGATTAACTCTTTAAGCTTTTGTTTGTTTGAGAAGGTCTTTATTTCTCTTTCTTGATTAAAGGGTGTTTTTACTAGACATATCATTCTAAAGTAGAAGTTTTCTTTTTCAACCCTTTAAAAATATCATGTCACTTTCTCCTGGCTTGTAAGGCTTATTGAAAAGTATTCCAGTAGACTTATTGTAGTTCTATTATATGTTATATTTTCTTTCCTTTTGCTGCTTTTAGGATTTTTTTTCACTCCTGACCTTTGGGAATTTGATGATATTAAATGCATTGAAGTAGTTTTTTGTGGGGGAGTTAAATCTGTTTGGTTTTCTATAACCTTCTTGAACTTGAATGTTGATACCTTTCTCTAGGTTTGGGAGGTTTTCTGATATCCCTTTGAATAAACCTTCTACCTCTGTCTCTTTCTCTAGCTTCTCTTTAAGGCAAATAACTTTTTGATTTGTCATTTTGAGGCTGTTCTCTAAATCTTGTAGATATGAATTACTGCTTTATTGATTTTTTACTCCTTTTTCCTTTTGTCTCCTCTGACTGCTTATTTTCAATTAGCCTGTCTTCAAGCATAACAAAGTTATTATTATCATTATTATTATTATTATTATCATTATTATCTTGGAGACTTGGTCTCATTTTGTCACTCAGGCTGTTTTTCAGTACTTTGATAATAATTAAGGGCAACCTTGACCTCCTGAGCTCAAGTGGTGCTCCCACTTCAGCCTCCTGAGTAGTTCAGATTACAGATTCACACCACCTTTCTTGGCTAATCATTTTATCTTTTTGTAGAGATGAGGTCTCCCTATATTGCCTAGGCTTGTTTAAAATTCCTGGACTCAAATGATCCTCCTCCATTGGCTTCCTAAAGGGCTGGGGTTACAGACATCAGCCACCATGTTCATCTGTAATTCTTTCATTTGCTTTATCAATTCTGCTATTCAGAGACTCTGATGCATTCTTCAGCATGTCGATTGCATTTTTCCACTCTAGACTGTCTGCTAGATTCTTTTTTATAATTTCAATCTCTTCTTTAAATGTATCTAATATAATTCTGAATTCATTCTCTGTGTTATCTTGAATTTCTTTGAGCTTCCTTAAAACAGTTATTTTGATATTTTTTTGAAAGACTATATATCTCTTCTCAAGGATTGATCCCTAGTGACTAATTTAATGAGGTTAGTGTTGATGGTTTTAGATGTCCGTTGATGTCTGCAAATTGAAGACTAAGGTATTTATTGTGGTCTTCACGGTCTGAGTTTGTTTCTGCCTGTCTTTCTTAGAATGGCTTTCCACGTATTCAGAGACTTTGGCCCCAAATGCAATAATGCTGTGGTTTTTGCAGACTCATAGAAGTATTGCCTTAGTGATTTTGGATAAGATCTGCAAACATTCTCTGGATTATCAGGCAGAGAATCTCGCTCTTTTTCACTACTTTCTTCCAAACAAATGGAATTTCTCCCTCTGTGCTGAGCCACCTGCAACTGTGAATGTAGAAATGCCAGCAACCCTGTGGCCACCACCACTGTAACATTGCTAGACTAGATCTGAAGTCAGTACAGGACCTTGTCAAAGCCCATTCCTTTTAGGTTATCTGTTTGGCCCAGGCCCCAGGTATGTTCAGAGATGCTGTCTGGGAGCCAGAGACTGGAGTCAAGAACATTAGAAATTGACTTGATGTTTGATTCTGCTCTGGCACTCAAAGCACAATACAAAGCCTTTTCTGTCTTTCGTCTCCTTTGCACAGGCAAAGGATCCCCTTATGGTGACCACCACCACCAGTTTACAGTGGGTTCTGACAGATCACCACTGATGTTCACTATTGTGCTAAACTTCAAACTAAAGATCTGCAGCTAGTGTCACAATCGCATGGTAATCTGCACATCAGTAAGGCAGAGGAGCCCTTTTGCATTAATGTAAAAGCAAGTATCACAGGAGTTTAATGGTGTTATCTTCTATTAAAATATATTACAATGTATTTTTGGCTCATGTCTGTAATCCCAGCACTTTGGGAGTCTAAGGCAGGCAGATAACTTGAGGTCAGGAGTTCAAGACCAGCCTGGACAACATGATGAAAACCATGTCCATTAAAAATACAAACATTAGCTGGGCATAACGGCATGTCCCTGTAATCCCAGCTACTTGGAAAGTCGCTTGAATCTGGGAGGCGGAGGTTGCAGTGACCTGAGATAGTGCCATTGCACTCCAGCCTGAGCAGTGAGTGAAATTCCACCTAAAGAAAACAAAACAAAAACATAAAACAAATATATTACTCTGTATTTTCTTTCTAAGAAATTTCTCCTTAGCTCTATTAACAATGGAAGGTATCAACATGAAGAAAATAATACTCAATGCTTACCTAAGAGAAATGAAGATCATTTTATTAATAATTTTTGGTTGTAAATTGGCATTTTGCTTATTTCAAAAGCAAAGAGCTCAGGACTCTCTTGGGCTTCCATCCAAAGAATATTTTAGTATGTTTGCAAACAACTTTGTTGGTTGGTTAAATTATGCTGGTCAGGTAACAGTTCATGCACCATGAGAAGAATTATTCTTTATCATCTACTCATTTTCTGATCCAATTTTGTTTCATACTTTTACTTGTGATCACTGATAATGCATTTAAACCATAAGTATTAGAATCATATTGATTTTTTCAGGAGACTAGACAGCTCTACTTGTCAAAAGAAAGAATCAACCTACCGATGTCTCTGAAACTTCTTTACTGCTTCCAGTTAGAACTATATGTGAAAATTTTCTTTTCCTGTATGACGCTGCACCTTGGTAATAGAGAGAATTTTACCTTCTCAAGAAAGATAAGATTTTGCAGAAAATTTAGGTGGAGATGGGGTTTTTATTTTCTCTAAGATCAATAGTCAAAAATCTCACAGAAGAAACATCGATCTTACTTCCTGATGTGGTTTGGCTGTGTCACCACCCAAATCTCATCTTAAATTGTAGCTCCCATAATTCCCTCATGCCATGGAAGAAACCTGGTGGGAGGTAATTGGATCATGGGAGTGGATCTTCCCCTGCTGTTCTCATGACAGTGACTAAGTCTTATGAGATCTGATAGTTTTATAAGTGGGAGATCCCTTGCACACCTTATATTGCCTGCTACCAGGTAAGACGTGCATTTGCTCCTCCTTTGCCTTCAGGCATGATTGTGAGGCCTCCTTATCCATGTGAAACTGTGCATCAATTACACCTCTTTCCTTTGTAAATTACCTTTTCTCAGGTATGTCTTTATTAGTAGCATGAAAACAGACTAATACATTTTCAAAACCCCTGCTCAAATTCACAGAAATCAGTACTGTAATCCTTGTGGCCACTCTACTAATTGGAAAGGTAGATTGACTAACAGTGCCCTTTCCAGATGTAAGTTAAAGCATTGTACACAGAAAATAGCTGGGACCAGCTTAAAGTGAAAATTTAAGCTGGACCTTTGCCATAAAATCTTAGCCAATTCCTATATCCCAAATGGTATTGCCTAGGTTATCTTCCAGCCTATTTATAGTTTTAGGTTTTACATTTATCTTTCTTCCATCTTGAGTTGATGTTTGTATATAGTGAAAGGAAGTGTCCCCATTTCATTCTTCTGCATATAGCTAACCAATTATCACAACATCAATTAGTTAATAGACAATAATTTCCCAATTGCTTGTTTTTGTCAGTTTTGTTGAAGATCAGATGGATGTCAGTTTGAAACATTACTTGTGGACTCCCTATTCTGATCCGCTCGTTTAATGTGCCTGTTTTGGTACTAGTAGCATGCTCTTTTGGTTACTATAGTCCAGTAGTGTAGCTGAAACTAAGGCAATGCGATGCCTCCAGCTTTGTTCTTTTTACTTGGAATTACCTTGGCTATTTGGGCTCTTTTTGGTTCCATATGAATTTGAAAACAGCTTTTCTTTTTCTAATTCTGTGAAGAATGCCATTGGTAGTTTCATAGAAATAATATTGAATCTGGTAAACTGCTTTGGGGAGTATGGCCATTTTAATGATACTGATTCTTCTTATCCATGAGTGAGATGTTTTTCCACTTGTTTGTGTCTTCTGTGATTTCCTTGCAGAGTGCTTTGTGGTTCTCGTTGCAAAGATCTTCCACATACCTGGTTAGCTGTATTCCTAAGTATTTCATTCTTTTAGTGTCAATTTTGAATGTAATTAAGTACCTGATTTGGCTCTCAACCTGAAGGATGTTTGCATATAAAAATTATACTGGTTTTGAACTTGGGTTTTGTATCCTGAGACTTTGTGAAGTTGTTTCTCAGAACAAGAAACTTTTAGGCAAAGACTGTGGTTTTCTAGATATAGAATCACGTCATCTGCAAACATGGAGAGTTTGACTTTCTTCTTTCTGTTTGAATGCCCTATATTTATTTCCTTTGTCTGATAGTTCTAGCTGGGACTTCCAGTACCATGTTAAATAAGAGGAGTGAGAGAGGGCATCCTTGTCTTGTGCCAGTTTTCAAAGGGAATGCTTCCAACTTTTGCCAATTCCATATTATGGTGACAGTCGTTTTGTTATAGACGGCTTTTATTATTTTGATGTATGTTCCTTCAATGCTTGTTTTTATTGAGGGCTTTTAACATGATGAGATGTTGAATTTTATTGAAAGTCTTTTCTGCATCTATTGAAATAATCATGTTTTTTTGTGTGTGTTTAGTTCTGTTTATGAGAGGAACCATATTTATTGATTTCCATAAGTTGAATCAACCTTGTACCCCATGAATAAAGCTTACTTGATTATGGTGGATTAGATTTTTGATAATGCCTGTGCATTTAGTTTACTGGTATTTTATTAAGGATTTTTGCATTTATGTTCATCAAGGATATTGGGATGAGGTTTTCATTTTTTTATGTCTCTGCCAGGTTTTGGTATCAGGATGATGCTGTCTTCATATAATGAGCTGGGAAGCAATACCTCTTTCTCATTTTTTTGGAACAGCTTAGAGAAATTGTAGAATCATCTTTTCTCTATACATCTGGTAGAATTTGACGGTGACTCTACCTTGTCCTGGGCTATTTTTGGTCAGCAGAATTTTTATTACTTACTCAATTTCAGAACTTGCAGTTAGTCTGTTTAGGGATTTAATTTCTTCCACGTTCAGTCTTAGTAGGCTGAATGTGTCTATGAATTTATCTATTTCCTCTGGATTTTGTAATTTCTGTGCCTGGAGTATTGTTTTCATTTTAGGCTCTGATTTTGGCTTTGTTTTGTTTTTCTATGTAGTTGGTGGAAAAATCCCCTTTGTCATTTGCAATTATGATTATTTGGGTATTCTCTCTTTTTTCATTTCTTTTTACTCTAGCTAGAAGTGTATTTTTCTTTTAATTCTTACCAAGAACTAACTTCTGGATTCATTGATTTTTTTGTTTGTTTTTTTGTATCTCAGTTTTCTTCAGTTCAGCTGTGACTGATTTTTTTTTTCTTTTGATATCTTTGGGGTTGATTTGCTCTTGCTTCCCTAGTTCTTCTAGTTGTGATGCTAGTTTGTTAATTTGAAATACTTTAAAATGTTTCATGTGGGCATTCAATGCTATCAACTTCCCTCTAAAACTGTTTAACTGTGTTCTGGAGAATCTGGTATTTTGTATCTTTGTTCTCCTTAGTTTCAAAGAATTTCTTTATTTCTGCCAAAGTCATTCAGTAGTAATTATTTTATTTTATTTTACATGTAATTGTATGGTTTTGAGTATTTTTTTTACTATTAATTTCTATTACTATTGTGCTTGGTCTATGAGAATGGTTGATATGATTTTTTTGTTGTTGTTTGAATTTGCTGATTATTGTATTTTGTCTGATTATGTGGTTAATTTTGAAGTATGAGCTACATGGCTATGAGAAGAATGTGTATTCTGTTGGTTTGGGTGAAGACTTCTGTAGATGTCTATTAGGTCCATTTGATCAAGTTTTGAGTTCTGGTCATGAATATCTTTGTCAATTTTCTGCCTTGATGATCTGTCTAATATTGTCAGTGGGGTATTGAGGTCTCCCGCTATTATTGTATAGGAATCTCAGTCTCTTCATAGATTTAAAATAACTTGCTTTACCAATCTGCGTGCTCTATTGTTGGGTGCATACATATTTAAGATATGTTCTCTTATTTAATTGAATCTTTACCATTATATAATGCTCTTCTTTGCCTTTATTAAAATCCATTTGATCTATAATTAGGATTACAAGCCCTGCTTTTTTCTATTTTGTATTTGTTTGATAGCTTTTTCTCCATCTCTTTATTTTGAGCCTGTGGATGTTATAGCATGAGACATGCATCTCTTGAAGACAGCATAATACTGGGTCTTGCTTCTTTATCCAGCTTGTCACTCTGTGCCTTTTGAGGGACCCTTAGCCTATTTATATTGAAGGTTAATATTGATATGTGCAGATTTGATCCTGTTATTGTATTGTTAGCTCATTATAATGCAGACCAATTTGTGTGGTCACTTTATAGTGTCAGTAATCTCAGTACTTAAATATGCTTTTGTAGTGTTTGGTAACCATCTTTCCTTTCCATATTCATCACTTCTTTCTGGATCTTTTTAAAGTCAGGTTTAGTGGTAAATTCTCTCAGAATTTACTTATCTGAAAAGATTCTTATTTCTCCTTCATTATGCATCAATATGGCTGGATATGAAATCTTGCTTGGAAATTTCCTTCTTGAAGAATGCTGAGTATATGTCCCCAATCTCTTTTGGCTTGTAGATTTTCTGTTTAAAAGTCTGCTGTTAGCCTGAAGAGGTTCCCTTTGTAGGTGAACAGTCTCTTCTCTCTAGCCACCTTTCATATTTTTAAAATTTCATTTCAACCTTGGAGAATCTGATGATTATGTGTCTTGGGGATGGGTGTCTTTTCGCATACTTGCAGGTGTTCTCTGCTTTTCTTGAATTTGAATGTTGACCTCTCTAGTTAGTTTGGGAAAGTTTTATGGATGATATCCTGAAATATAGTTACCAAGTTGCTTTCTCCCTGTCTCCATCAGTGATGACAATGAGTCATATATTTTGTCTCCTTACATAATTCTATATTTCTCAGATATTGTTTATTTTTATTTATTTTTGCCTGACTGAGTTATTTCAAAATCCTATCATTAAGTTCTAAGATCCTTTCCTCAGTGTAGCTTATTCTGTCCTTAGTATTTGTGATTACCTAATGCAATTGTTGTAGTGTGTTTTTCAGCTCTAACAGATCTGTTTCCTTCTTTTCTATAATGACTATTTCATCTTTCAGCTCCTGTATTGTTTTATTGTGATTCTTAGCTTTGTTGAATTGGGTTTTGACATTCTCCTGAATCTCAATGATCTTTATATCTATCCATATCTTAAATTCTATTTCTATCATTTTAGCCATTTCAGCCTGGTTAATAAACTTTGCTGGAGAACTAGTGCAGTCATTTGGAAAGAAGAAGGCACTCTCACTTTGTGAGTTGCCAGACTTGTTGCACTCATTCTTTCTCATTTGTGTGAACTAATATTCCTTTATTATTTGAAGTTGCTCTCCTTTGTATTGAATATTTTGCTTTTTTCTTCTGTGAGTGATTATGATATTACATGGGTTTAGTTGACTGGCTTCAATTCTAGTCAACTCCTGGGTTTGGAATAGTGGACTGTTTGTGCTTTGTCTCCAATTACAACCTCCATATCCTTGTTTCTATTGTTGATTGTTCCAGTCCATGGGACTTTCTCAGGTAGGGGCCATTGTTGGCAGACAAGCTATATCCTTGACAGGACAGCCCTGGAGTGTTGTCTTTATGCTTTCTGGGGCAGTCCAGGGTTACACCTGTCAGTAGAATTAATATGCAAAGGGGGATACTGATTGGAAGCTCTAAACAGTTATGGCCCATCTGACTATTGGAGGTAGAGGTGAGTGTAGTTGTCTGCCCTATAGTCTGGATGTTTCCAAGGCAATAGCAGAGTGTGCTGCCCAGCAAATTCAGATAGCAGTAGAACTACTGGGCAGAAAGCTCTAGCAGGTTTGGCTTACCTGGCTATCAGCAGCAGTAATTCTGGGGGACACCTGCCCTCCTGTATGAGTGTTTCCTGGGACAACAAGAGGCTGTACCTACTGCTTGAATTCCCACAGAAGCAGGATCGGTGTGTCAGAATCTCTAACATGTATTGCCACTTGACTACTAGAGATGGAGGTGAGCAACCTCATACACTCTTTCACCTAGGTGTTTCCCGGATCAGTGGAATGCTGCATGCTCTAACTGAGTACACACAGATGCAGGGATACTCGGTCAGAATTTCTAGAGGCATTGCTCACCTGGCTATAATTGATGGGGTTTAGTGAGGTCACATGCCCTGTCATCTGGGTGTTTCCTGGGACATGAGGAGACTATGCACTCCAGCTCAGTTTACACTAAAATGTGACCAGTGGGTTGGAATCTTGAGTAAGCATTGCCCACTTGGTTACTAGTAGTTGGGTTGGTGGAGTAGCCAGCCAAGTTTGGGCTAAAGCAGGACAGCTAGGCTGGAAAATGGTGCTAAGCCCCTTCCAGCAAAGGGACTAATCTTACTGCTCCCAGGCACTACAACTGTGTCTTCTATTTTACCTGTGACATCATTGTTGGTCTTCTCTTGGGCTCAAAGCTTATATGATCTCCTTGTAAGTTCACCTGGAAAAATGTTTCGGTGGCTCTCTGCCTCAAACAAGAAGCACACTGCAGGAGTGCTGGGGAGGGGGAAAGAGAGATTTCCACATTCCTGTTCTTGTACAGGTCCCTATGGAGAGCGTGAATCCCCCTCAGAGCTGTCACTCACTCTTCCTTTCTCATGTTGGAAAGGTTTTCCTTGCTCTGCTCTAAGCCTAGACAGGTCAGTGCTCAGCTTTGCTCCTCTCTGCTCTCTGTGTTCCACTGATGCTTTGATGGATCCCGACATGGTTTCTCAAATTATTTACTTGCAGAGTCAGGGTTCAATAACCCTTTTGTTTCCTGTTCCTGAGGGCAACGTACATGAGCTGCTTGTAGTTCATCATCTTGACCCTGACCTTGAATGAAATCCTTATCTTATTCTCATCCATTCCACAAAGTAGGTCATCTCAGAAATAAAACACGTGTCACTTATGGTGTAAGTAATGGGATCTATAAAGCTCTTTATCATAGGTCTGTATGGTGTGAGTTACCATATTTGCTCATCAGCTTAATGGCATCATTCACTTAAAGGTCAAAGGCATAGCTGTGGAGATGAATGTAAACACAATGACAAGAGTGAATTTTTTATATCTTAAAAGCAGTCACTAATAAACCTCCAGATAAGTACCACTGTTTATAAATTCTAACCTACTGATGTAGGTTATTTTCTTGACCCCTTTGTGGGACTCATGACAGTGGTGTCTCATTTACTCAGCCTGTCATCGTACCCCTTGCAGGAGGGAGCGTGCAAGCAAACAAGTGCAGGAACCGGGAATGAGCAAATGCAGGAACTGGACAACCACTTTTGGACACTGACCGGAACAAACTCCATCTACTCAGCTTGCCTGGCTCAACCCATTGTGGGAAGGAGCACCTAGGCAAGCGAGTATAGGGTCTGGCCAGCTGCTTTTGGGTGCCAGCATGAGCACACTCTGTGCGGGCCCCATGGCAGCATCCAGGTAGAGATGCCTGTGACCCCCTGAAGCTCCAGAAGGTGTGTTACAGTGCTCTTTCAGCTCAGCCATCTGTGGACAGCTTAGGTGTTAACAGCTAAGTGAGCCCTTTGCCTCATCATGTGGGGCAGCTGCCCTCCACCAGCAAGAGCAAAGGGCCAGTGTGACAACCTTTTTGGGGGGATTATCCATATCAATGGATTAGTACTATCTGTGGATTTTTAAATAAAATTTTAAACATAATTTTATTTAATTTAGCTGAAAGATATTGAAATGGAATTCTAATCTCTACTGAAATTTTAGATATATAGCTTTATATATTTTTTTCCTCTGACAGATGTCTCTAAGATTAAGAAATAGTATGATATATGTATGTATAGTTTTAGTCATTATTTTTAACCATGCATTTTAATTTTAGCTATTAGCTAAACTTCTGCCATGGAAGTAATTTCATCCCCAATTTATATGATTTATATCATAATTATAACTTGTCAATAGTTCTGATATTTATTTGCTTCACATTTCTTTGGTCTTTTTGCTATATTTGAAGGAATTCAATGTACACCATTGAATTAGAGATTATTCCAGAATGTTTTTAATTTTTCTGGTTTGAATATGTCACACAGAATTTGCTTTCGATAAAGACTCATGGATATTAATTCCCTGAGATCAACTTTGGTAATATTTACTCATTGCCTTTATGTGAGAATGAACAAAATCTAAATCTTAGTATCACGTACTTAGCTCTCACTTTCTTCCCTTCAGAACTGTGTAAATAATTTTCAGTCTTCTAGTTTTAAATGTTACTAAATAACTTTTGAGGTCTGTCAAATTATTACCTTTTTTAAAAAGTTTCCATTTTGACTAGAAAAGAATCATTATATTTTAAACTCAGAAGCTTAATTTTAATATATTTTTATAAATTGTATACATTTTCCCAGCTAATAGTGTGTCTTTATAACACAGCTATTCCAAGGTTTAAAGTATTCATTTATTTATTTTAGAAATTAATTTTTATTTGATTATTAGGATAACTTTCAGTTCCATTTTTTTCCCTACTTTTGGGACATCAGATTTCAGTTGTCACTACCTTAAAATATTTTGATCATCCTCATTCTGTATTATTTTCTAATTGTTTTAATTAATTTTTACTATTCTTAGCTCATTGAGATTGCCTTAAATAATTTAAATTAGTAAATTCACTTTAATGTCATAAGCATTGCTTTCTGTTTCTAATTTATTTATCAATTCTTTCAGGTGCTATTTCTCAAAAATTAATTTAACATCTCACCTATCTCTTTAATCATTTTGTTTCATAATTGGATTTTTGATCTAGTATTTATTACCCACATATTCTTATTTTATTTCAAATATTCTCTTTTGGGGAGTCACATATTGTCTTAACCTGTTTCTGCTGCTATAAAACAAAAAATGACGGAGATTCATCAATCTATAAAGAAGTGAAATTTATTTTCACACATTTCTGGAAGCTGGAAAGTCCTAGATCAAGACACCAGGAGTTTTGGCATCGACTGAAGGCCATAGAGGGTGCCTTCTTTGTGTTCTCACAGGGCAGAAAAGATGGAAGATAAATAGTGGGCCAATGTTGTGTTCTTACATGGCAAAGAGTGGAAGAGAAGAAGCCCCTTCTTCCAAGTCCTTTTATAAGGCTCCTACTTTCATTCATGAAGGTTCTGCCCTCATCACCTCACCACCTCTTAAAGGCCCATTTCTTAATAGTAAGACATTGGCAAATAAGTTTCAATATATGAATTTTGGAGGGCACATTCAGACCATAGCATATGTTATGCTTGATTATCTTCTTCATCTGTCATTTAGAAAAAAATTAATACTGTGTAAATGGTTATCAGCTCCTTTTTTTTTTTCATGCTTTCTCAGTATTTGCTCTGAATTTGAATAAGTGCCTTAAGCTTGTTTCTAGGCCGTCTGAGACAATTATTTTATTTAGTGTCCAAACTTGAAAGATAGGTATAATACTCCATTTATTTTTGAAGCCTGGCATTTGAGAAGAAGGGGAGAAGGCAAACTCAAATGGAATTCTGTGCAGCGTGTATTTTTAGTGGAAGTAGTCTACATAAAACTATCTTTTCAAAGCCCTTGTACCATGATTTCTGGACAAAGGGAATAATACGTTCATTTCCAAATAGGAATACTCACAACACTTGGCTTAAATTCAATCCTAAAGAGTCAGACTTGGTTGTCTCTTTTCCCCTCTCAATTATTCCAGTCAATTGACTTTTTAAAATATATGCATGGATAATAACAGTTTACTTGTTTGTATTGAAATTGTCAGCTTAGGAGCTAGATAGATGCTTAGGAACTTCAGGGAAGTGTGTTAACAAAACATCATGAGATATGAGGAAGAAGAGAAAGGAGAGAATTATTTGTTACAAAGGGTTACAATCTGCAGGCTAGGAAACAGAGTCCCCAGCTAATACCAAAAGCGTATGATTCAGAGGTAAAAAAATAGAGGCTGGGCTTTATGCCTAACAGGACCCAACCAGTTATGCATACATATTCAGTAGGATATATAATAATCCTAGGAATATTAATGAAGAAGACCAAACACATGTATGGTGAACAAATATGTATGTTCATCCCATGCCCACTTTGGCAAGGAGACTTAACCTTAACATGAACTGAAACTTGTCTGTTTACATCAAAAAGTCAATCAGAGGGCATAAAAGCGCCTTGTGCACAGTCGTCGTGGGCTGGTCAGAACCAGCCTGTGGTCAGTCTTTATTGCTTAGGAAAGAATGCTTTGTAAGTCCGGTCAGCTGTCCTAGAGAAGCCACAGTAAAGGAGGGGAGTCTAGTCATGACGTTAGACAGTCTGTCAACATTGGTGGAAAAATCTTTCAGTAATTTTTTTTTTTTTCAGGAACTGGTGTCTGCTGAATTATTAGAACATAAAGTCCTGTGACAGTTATAGGGAAGGGGAGCAATGAGGTGTGACTAATTTCCTGCCTTGCCAAAACCACTGAATCTGCCTGGGGTCTCTTTTCTGGTGAGTTTGTTTTGTTTTGCCTGAAAGCTTAGGGGTTTTATTTTATTCACAGGTATATCCCCAAAATAATTCAGCTTTAGGATGTTGCTATTCCCAGTAATGTTGGCAGAGGTAAGAAAATAAACTAGGAACTATGACTTCTCAGGAGAAGAAACTCTCCATTAACCCTAGGTTGGAAAGGAAAAGTAAAAGAAGTGACATTTTAGAGTTCCTTAAGAAATGGAACTGTGGAAACAAGATAACATGGTAAGAGATGGGGTTGCAAAGAGATACAGCCACTGAAAACAAGGCGAGGCCAAGGTAGAGAAAGAGCAGGTAAGATAGGAGCTGCTTTCTCTCCTCCTTCTCTTTGATGTTCTGCGGTTATCTCTCTTTGTCGGAATATCATTGGAAGATCAGCTGGCAAAAGTTCCTGGGTAATGCAAACTGGATTAGTCAGTGTAACTGCAGGATATACATGGATACACACACACAGTCACAGACACACACACACACACACACACACAGAGAGAGAGAGAGAGAGAGAAAGAGAGATATGAGTCACATGTGGAAAATCTCATCCCTGACAAAGCAGACCCCAGGTCACATCAGCAAGAGTGCTTTTGCACAGCTCTTATAAAATCATCCTTAGAGTTAACCAGGAGGTTGAAGTTGGTTGTTTAACTTATTTTGTTTGTAAATATTGCATGTGTCCCTTATTCTCTGGCAGTACTTCCTCTGGTCAAAGTTCTTTAGCTGGTAGAATTATCCAAAATTTCATCATTTTCAAATCAATGTAATTAAGACAATGTTTTGTCTTAATGATTTGCCATTACTTTTCACTGATTTTTATTATTGAATACCAAGGTATTAAGATATGTTATTGTAAAATGCAGACATTAGATATAATTTAGACTATACTCAACAAATTTTAGCATTCTAGTTTATCTTTGGTATTTTGGATCAATAACCACAGCCAGGAGAGTAATGGCTTCTCTGGCCAAAATAAAAAACACACTAGCTCAGAATAATCAAGCAGAGCTCTCAGCTTCCAATCTAAGTAAACTGTGGCCAAATCCCTAGCTAATACAAATTCCATATTCCCATATTTGGATCCCATATTCCTCTCTTGTGATTGACAACCTTCAAATTGCCACAAGGTTGCATTAATAAAAAAAAGTCTATGAAAAATAATAGAGCATACTTTTGAGATAATCCATTCCCTTTTTAAATTCCTTGAATTCTAGACCCATGTACTTAAACTAAAATATGGAAAATATCAACTATCAGATTCTAATTTAAAGCACATACTGCATTTTTAAGACCATAAAATCAGTTTTTTTTCTCTCAGGTAAGAACTTCAGGATCTTCATTAGATAATGGGGAATTTTAGAAAATCAGCACATTTCATAGACATTAGAACTTGTTGCATTTCCTTTGCTGTGAATATATTTCCTGTTCATACTCAATGTTGAGATTAATATCATTATTTGATTACGGGTCCTTCATGTTCACAGATTTTGATGCCACCAGAAATAACAAAGAGAAGATGTGGAAAATTCTGTTTTTTTTTTTTTTTTAAGTGTATGTCTATGAAATAAAGAATGCATGCTGTGTGATGAAAGGTGATGTACGTGATGTACCTGTGTCTGGCTAGAATCTTAGGGAATGATGCCATGCTGAGGAGGGGTCAGGTTGACATCTGCTATTAACATTTTGAGCATGTAGCAGCTGTAGTAGCCAGATCAGCCTTGGTGGGATAAAGTCCATGTCATAAACTTATATATAGTCTCTGTCCTAGACAGCATGGCTCCTTTTTTAAAAATAAACTTTACGATCAAATTCTGGAGGTCTGAAGGAAAAGACTGAATTCCATAAGACTACTTATTCAATCCACTTTATTGCTGAGGCAGTTCCTATAGTGCATGTCTTCTAAGTGATTTCTGCCAATTACAAGAGGTTAACCCACATATGTCTACCTCAAATATTCTTTCCATTAACTTTTCACTGAGATTATTTCCATATCCTTAAAAACTAGTCAGTTCATTAGGTACTACCTGTGATTCTGTAGAGCTGTAACACAGGCCATTCTCTGCTCCTCCCCCTCCCAAAAAAATACAGTTATTTAGATGTCCTCCTTGATATTCTGCCCATTAGAAAGATTTTGCTTAAAGATTTTTTAAGAGGCACTCCTGAGTGGGACTGTAAGCCTGTATTTTGTTCTATTAAATTAGAAATTACCCCATAAATCTCTAAGCAGGTTTATTGAGATTGGCTTAAAAATATTGTTCAGTTCCGTGAGAGACTTATCCATTTGCTAAAGTGATTTAATTGTTTTTCTGAAATTTCTCAGTCCTTTTCTTATATTTGTATGTCCATTAACTGTAGAATACTGCTGTTAATGTTCAGTTATATTTTTTTTTGTTCTCACAACAGAACAGCCACCTCAGGTAGCATAGGTTCTTGGTGCCCATGGACAAATATTAATAGTAAGTATCCACCAGAACTTGAGAGTCAGTCAGAGACTGTTTTTCCAATGGAGAAGATATTTCAGGAAAATGGGTGACAGCTTTGCTCCAAAATGCCGAGATTCTCTTACTATGTTTTGTTAAAGGTTTATTTAACTTTGGCCTCTACGACAGACAAAGGAAGAAAACTTGGAATTTCTGAGTTACAAGATGAATGTCACAACGTGTCTGTAGGCAACGTAATCATCTATCTATGTATCTGTGTATTCATGTAGCTATCTATCTATCTATCTATCTATCATTTATCTATTATCTGTCTATCTACCTGTCTATCTGTCTATCTACCTATCTATCTAGTTTATTTTTCTATCCATCTATCTATCATCTATCTATCTGTCTATATATCTATCTAATCACACACACACATTTTCTGTGTGTGTATGATATATATGGGATATATGGGTGTATATACATAGGATATCTACTTCATATATTCAAAAAAGATGAAGCAGTATTATCGTAGGCTGTTCATACATTTTATTCTGAAAAGTAATGTGAGCAATTAGGCAATGCCAGAGTTATCTGTAAGTTGAAACACTCTACAATTTTGGTCCTGTAGCTGGATTTGGTACTTTTCCAAATCAAGTATTTTGTAGTTAATATAACCCAACTAGCCTCTACCATCATTGGTGCCTATTATTTCCACTGAAATTGTGGATCCGAATTTTATTGCAGCGTCTTTCACTTTATCTCTACCCTACAGAAGAAAAGCACAATGGAGATTTTCAAGGATATTGATATGTTTAGCATGAATGCATTTTTTAATGCCACTGAGATGGTGAAATGGATTCTGAACATACTGCACATAATACATCTCCTCTAACATTCCCATTCCCCTCAGCCTATAGGTGATTTTCATATAGAATATCAATAATGTTATCAAATTTCAACTTCATTTACTATAAGCTATGTTAAATCCAGGCTTTAATTATTCAACCAAATGCCTGATAATGACATAATTAACTATTTGGACCAACACATTAACCTCAAAGTAGTGGATGCATGCCACTTTAAAAAATGTTGGCCTGATAAAATATTATTTTAATAGTTTTTATTTAAGATGAAAATTGAGCCTCTTGTTCAGTCCATCAAAGTGACAAAATTGTGCCTCGTGTTGCTGTATATGTGAGTGGACTTTGCAATTCTCTTCTTGAAGTGAAGCATTGAGAAGTGGTAGAGTTGGATCTTATGTAAACTGTGGATTCCCTTGCTAGAACATTATTCCATGCTAAGTTCTTACAAAGTCTTATACAACACAAAATTAGTGTTTTCAGATAGACAAGGAGGGTATCATTGAGCCCATAAAAGAAGTTCAAGGAGTTTTAGGAGTACAAGTTTCTAAGTTGTCTGTGTCTGCTGAAATATCCCTCTCTAAATCTCAGGGTTTCACTCATTTCTACTCAGTTTTCTGATATAACATGAGGCAAATTAGAGACATCTATGAGCTTGTACATTGAAAAATCATTTCAATTCACCACTGCAATTAGATTTGGGGCCTGATAGTCATGATTTCAATTTGGCTACATGATATTGGATATTATTTACAACTTCCTTCCATAGAGGTTGTTTTCTCTTCTTTCATGAGTCATAAATTCAAAGCCCTAAACTAATCTTTCCTTTTCTATCTATGTATTTTCCAACTTAGAAACACTCATTCCGTGTGGATCTTTGATCAGCATTATAACAAGCAAGTTTCAAATTTGATCTCACAAAACTTGCCCACAATATACATGTTAGAACATATTGCAAACAGTGTTCATTTGAATTTGAAGAATCATGAATACTGTTGCATAAGACACATAACTAGTGTTCTAATTTTTCATAAAAAATATCTGTGTATCAATTAAGGATGAGAACAACCTCAGAGTCAGACAAGATTTGAGCCATTTGAAGCCTTCTGAGCTTTCCCAGTCTCTGATAACCAGCCAATAATTAAGTGTTGATCTTTAAGTCTTCTAGAGTCTAGGAAGCCTAAATAAAATCAGTCTCAAACATGAGAAGTCCCAGTATTTACATGATAAAAAATATTTTCTACCAATCTCTATATGTCATTTTGCAATGTCTTCATAATATACTGTATTAGATGACACAGCTGGGCAAATAACCTCCACTCACCAAATTTATAGATGTTTTGCATTCATTGATGTGATCCTGAGTGTGAAAAGAATCAAGAAAAATAATTCCATACACTGGTTATACCTGAGAAGCATCTGAGCTGAACTTTAAATTATAGGCTACAACTTGAGATACTGAAATAAACTAATTTTTGCAACAACTTCTTTTAAAGCTATCGAAACATAAGCATTCAAAATTTGTTTGTATAATTCCCATAATTTTCTTCCCAAATTTAACTACTCTGTTCATCTTGTCACTTTTTTATTTAGCTATACATCAATCAATAAAATAAAGATAGAGAATGTAGGGACCGATCTCATTTGTCTCCACATTCTTTGTACCTAGAGATCATCTGGGCACAAAGAACAAATCTGATACATATTGACTGAACGAATGAATAAATAAAAACACTTACATTTACTAGATAGAAACAGACTGTCATACCTGATAAAGAGGAGAGAACAAGTAAAAAGTATGAGAAAATGGTGAGGCTATAGTGAGCCATAAATCAAAATAAGAATTTTAGTAGATAGAGTAAAATAGTATTGAATTCAAGATTGTGTCAATAAAATGAGTGAAAATTTTTTTGAAATCTGACTTGAAGACGTTTTTTACTTATTCTGGCATGTTTGCAATTTCAATGAAATGGCAGCAACACAAAATGAATTACACAATAGAAAGTAAGGAAAGAAGATGAAATGCATAAAACACCTCCCATAAAAGTAAGTTGTGAATGGAAAATAAAAGAAAATAACATGAAACTTGAATGGTTCTAAGATCCAAGAAACTTAAAGATAAGCCATCAAAATCAATACCAACCTGAAGACATAGCATCAAGATCAAGATCCTGAATGTTGTAGTATTGTTTTATGTTAAATGCTTGATGCTATTCTAAGTGCAATGTATTAACTCAATACATTCTTAAACATCATTAAAAATCATATTAGTTTTAGACAAATTTTACCAATAAGAGAGTGGAAACAAGTAGATCATGTAATTTTACAATGCTATGTTTGTTGGTAGTGATTGAGGAACAATTTACCTTAAACTGATGGAGCCCAGAGTCAGTACTATTGAAAATAAATTATCTACTTCTGATTTTAAATGGGAAAGAATTATTATGGAAGGGAAATTACGGATACAGAAAAAAGTCAGGGGGGTTACGAGGTAAGGTGAATATCTCCAGAAGACTGACCTTAATAGAAGTGAAACTTGGCACAGAAATTCATTTAATGGAAGGGGAGGAGTAGAAAAGGATGATTATACTTGTAGGTAAGATTGTAACATTAGGTTAGAAGTAAGCAGTTTGATTCCTTATAAAGATAAGGAAGATTCTTACGTGTTTCATGTTTTCTTCAAGTTCTACGCAGGTATTAGTGTTTGAAACTCAAGCTATGTACTACCTATGCTCTTATTTATATTAAGAAATATATTATTCATCTTATCTGTCATTACATTCCACCTGAAAGCAGTACTAAAAAGTTCACAGCCTTCTTGTGTACTCTGCTTCTCTTCTTTGCCCTGCAGTCACCTCCTCTCTTGTTTTACTGAGTATATCAAAGTTTTGTAAATCATTCCATATTTCACCCTCTCCAAAAAGGACTGTACTCCTCTTTTTCCATATACAGCTATTCTCACATGGTGATGGGAAATAGTAAATGTGTAGGGGCTCTACAAACAGTAGCATTATTTTAGATTTCCAGCTCCAGATATAGGAACCAAATATTCATGAAAGTAAAGAAATACTTTTCACATAATGTTGTCTCTCATCTTATCCTCAAAATATGAATGCAATATCATATCCCCTTCAGTGAAAATCTTGAGGTTTCTTGTTAAGAATTAACACTAAGTTTTTTTTTTTTTTTTTTATGAACATCAGGCATTTATTTCTCACAGTTCTGGAGGCTGGGAAATCCAAGATCAGGGTGCTTATCGATTCTGCATGTGGTGGGAGTTGCTATCTGCTTCCAAGATGGTGTCTTCTTGCTGCATCTTTACATGGTAGAAGAGGCAAGGGGACTAATTAGTGACCTTTTACAAAGTCACTAACACCATTTATAAAACAGAGGCCTCATGACCTGATCATCTCCCCAAAACCCCATCTATTAATACTATTGCATTGAGGGTTAAGTTTCAACGTAAATGTTAGAGAGAAACATACATTCAAACCATAGCAGGCAGTAACATTTGCCTGGTGCCTTAGATATGCCAAACAATATTCTAAATCTTTTCAGTGCTTTGTCTTGTTTTATGTTTACCACAAACCTGAAAAAAAGTTCCTATTTTCTCCTATTTTTTAGAAAAGGAAAGTAGTAGATTGGTATGGTCCTAATTTTGCATGGCTTCCTAGTTGGTCCGAGTGTTGTGGGTTATTGTTAACACTAAGTTTTAAAAGCTCTAGCACCTTAACTTTTTATCTTTCTAATTACATTGTCTTCTATGTGTTTTTCTGGTTATAACTGTTGTTCCTACCAGTTAATTGCTGGAAAAGCAAATGAAATATTTACACAGACCATGGAATGACAAATACTAATACAACAGAAACTAGAAAGTGGAAGTCTTTATAACTTACTTTGGAAGTATGCATTCGGCTGATAAATGTCGACATGTTACTCAAATGGCAGAGATGTGACTCCTGATTTTCCCATCTCTGGCTAATGAGTGAAATCTGTATGTCTTTGCATCCGTGTAAATAAGGCAACAAAGTAATTTAAAAATATCCTATGTCTAACTTCTTCAATGATTTCTAATTTATTTACATTATTGCATATCACTGTAGTTTATTCATTTTTATACTATAATATTCCATTACATAAATATACTACAATTAATTAAACCAAATTTATGTATATACTACATAGAAAAAAATCCAAAAAAGATTCCAATATCGCAGTTGCTTTACTACAACCAAGTAGAGATAATAAAAAGACTCAGCTAATTTTTTACTTTGTACTCTATACAGACTCCTCTCCTATATGAGCATAAGGAAAACTCCCTCATTATTATTGAATCAATGAGAAGGCTTTACTATACAAATGTATCAGGGACAACTTATAGATATATGAGTTATTTTGGTACTATCCATGATAAAGGTGGTATTAGTCAGAGTCCTCCAGAAGGACAGAACTAATAGGATATATGTATATATAAGGGTGTTTATTAAAAACAATTGGCTTACACAATCACAAGGTGAAGTCCCATGATAGGGCATCTGCAAGCTGGGGAAGAGAGAAGCTAGTAGTGGCTCAGTCTGAGACCAAAAGCCTTAAACACAGGGAAGCCTGACAGTGCAGTTTTCAGCCTGTGGCTGAAATTCCAAGATAACCTGGCAAACAACTAGTGTTAAGTTCAAGAGTCCAAAGGCCAAAAAACCTGAAGTCTCATGTCTAAGGGCAGGAGGAACAGGTGGAAGCCTCTAGCATGAGAGAAAGATAACAGCCAGAAGACAAAACAAGCCAATGTATTCCACTTTCTTCCTTCTGCTATAGTCTAGCCATCCTGGGAGCTGATTTGATGGTGCTCACCCACACTGAGGGTGAGTCTTCTTCTCCTAGTCTGCTGACTCAAATTTCAATTTCTTCTGCCAATTCCCTCACAGACACACCCAGAAACAGTACTTTATCAGCTGTCTATGCATGCTTTGATCTAATCAAATTAACACCTAATATTTAGTATCGCAAGTCCATCCCTCATCAACGTGGCACTAATACACATCTCCTGAAATCATATAAATCATCAAATACAGAAAATAGTAAGATTATGTTTACATTTAACACAACTATTCTTTCTACAACTGGAAGTATATTAATCTTTACCCTAAATGCTATTACATAAAGTTAAAAACACTTAAATGCTAATATGAAATAAATCAATCATGTTACATGATAAAGAAAAAAGAAAGGAAATAAAATGAAGATATGTTCTTTGTAAAAGTGTGTACATGCACAAACATATTCTTAATCCAATAAGGAGAAAATACTCATGACAATTACAGTTGTTGTTTCTACAACTGTTTATGCAGTCGTAGCTTGTGTTCATAACTACCTTCTACTACCCATTCTGTATTCCCTCTGTCTTCAGCAAGCACCTCAGCTGGTGGTCATATTTAGTTGCTGGACTAACCCAAACCTTTATTTTTGAAGGGTCTGAGCCATATGTCGTCCTGCCTGGATTTAGTTGTTGTAATTTCCCATTGATCTTAATCACAGGGCATGGTAATTCTAAGAGATGCCCTAAGGAATCTCCTGTATTCCAGAAATACTCTTTCTTACTTCTATTATGGAGTTGTAGTCTAACTTCACTTTAATAATCCCGGCCAATCACTCCAGTCAACAAGATAACTCCCTTCTTAGTCTGTTGGCTGAAAGAAAGGAGGAGCCCAAAGTAGCCAGGTAGCAATCTTAACTTCCAGTTTCATAAAGTCATTGTTGTGCCTACTTGGGTTGGCATTGCTCCTTCCCTGACAGAAGTGACAGGAGTGGATGGAGAAGGAGGCTGAGTGGTGTCCACAGAATGGGTCATCCTAACCACTTGATTATTAAAGGCCTCTAGGCCAGTAGAACTTAACGTTGTGAGAACAGGAAGCAAAATTTATTTTAGAGGTAATGGTGAGTGGTGCTACTTCCACTTCCACTGCTTGATTCCTGGACCTATGAACCTTGGTCTATGGGAGACACTGTAGAATATATTGGACAGTGATTCAGAGTATACAGAGGCTTCTGGAAAATTTTGCTCCAGTCCTGTGAAGTATTGTCACCTTGCTGGTGATGTAATTGTGACTTCAAAAGGTCATTCCACCATTCAAGAAGCCAGCTGCCTCAGACTGATGCAATACCTCAGAGAACATTGCAATACCAGTGAATTCTATGAGCATGAGCCCACTGCTGCACTTTTTTTTCTGTGAAGTGAGTGCCTTGGTCAGAGGCAATGCTAAGTGGAATACGATGACAGTGGACAAGGTATTCTGCGAGTCCACAAATGACAGTCTTGGCAAAAGCATTGAGTGCAGGATTGGCAAATTCATATCTGCAACATCTATTTTAGTGAGGACAAACAACTGCCCTTTCCTTGAGAAAAAAAAAAAAAGTCCAATGGAATCAACCTGTCAGCAAGTAGCTGGCTGATTATCCTGAGTAATGGTGCCATATTAAGGGCTCAGTGTTTTTCTCTGCTGTTGGCAGCTTGGACATTCAGCCATAGCTGTAGCAAAGTCAGCCTTGGTGAGTGGAAGTCCTTGTTGCTGAATGCATAACCTCTATTCCTACCACAATAGCTACTGTGTTCATGAGCTCATTGGGCAATGACAGGAGTGGATGGAGAAGGAGGCTGAGTGGTGTTCACAGAATAGGTCATCCTAACCACTTGATTATTAAAATTCTACTGAGGTCACCTTTTCTTGAGTATTTACATGAAACACAAATATAGTCACAGTGTTTGACCACACATAGAGGTCAATCTGCATAGTTCTTTTCCAGACTTAATTGTCAAAAATTTTTCAATCATGCTTCTTCTAAGTTCTCTGACCATGCAGCCAAATCATTGACTATAGCCCATGAATCAGTATATAATCACACATCTGGCCATTTCTCCTTTCAAGCAAAGTGCACAACCAGGTGCATTGCTCGATGTTATTTACGGATGTCCCAGAAAGGGGCTGTAGTGGTGTAGCTGTCCACTTTTGGTGTCTGCTGTATTAATCAGGATTCCCTAGAAGAACAGAACTAACAGGATATATGCATATATGAAAAAGAGTTTATTAGGGAGTATTGACTCACATAATCACAAAGTGAAGTGCCACAACAGGCTGTCTGTGAGCTGAGGAGCAAGGAAGCCAGTCTGCGTAACCAAACTTGAAGAGTGGGGAAGCCAACAGTGCAGCTTTCAGTCTGTGGCCAAAGGCCCAAGAGCACCTGGCAAACCACTGGTGTAGGTTCAAGAGTCCAAAAGCTGAACAACTTGGATTCTGATGTTTATGGTCAGAAAGCACCCAGCATAGGAGAAAGATGGAGGTCAGAAGACTCAAGCCAGTCTAGTCTTTCCACATTCCTCTGCCTGCTTTTTTCCTGGCTGTGCTAGCAGCTGATTAGATGGTGGGTCCAGATTGAGGGTGGGTCTGCCTCTGCCAATCCACTCACTCAAATGTTAATCTCCTTTGACAATACTCTCACAGACACACCCAGGAACAATAGTTTGCAGCCTTCAATCCAATCAAATTGACACTCAGTATTAATCATCACACCTCCATACCATGCAGAACCATCTGTAAACCAGGTCATAGTCTTCTCTTCATCTGTCAACTGCTCATAGGGAACTGCCCACGAGGCCATGGGTGTAGGCTGGGAGAGAGAAAGCAGGATGACAGGAGTGGGGCCTATGGGAACTTGAGCTAGGTTCTTATGTAACTTACTTGTGCCGTCAGAAGCAGCTTGAGCCCAGTCACATATATACCACTTCCGTTTGATGATAGAGCACTGCTGTGCATGTCCATCTTTATGGCTAGATAGGTGAGAAAGCACTTAGGTCATAATAGGTAATTCAGATGGCATGGTAATTTGGTGACTCATATACAAACATTCAGTTTCTAACAAGACCTAGTAACAGGCCATGAGTTGTCTCTCAAAAGGAGAGTAGTTATCTGCAGAAGATGGCAGGACCTTACTCCAAAATCCTAGAAGCCTCCATGTGATTCCCCTATGGGGGCCTGCCAGAGGCTCCAAATAACATCACTATCTGCCACTGACACATCAATCATGATTGGATCTGCTGAGTTATATGACCTAAGTGGCATATCAGCTTGGACAGCAGCCTGGACCTGTAACAGCCCTTGCCTGTTCTTGACACCATTCAAAACTGACAGCCTTTCACGTCACACAATAAATAGGCTGGAGTAACACACCCAAATGAGGAACGTGTTTCTTCCAGAATCCAAATAGTCTCACTAGGTGTTGTGTCTCTTTCTTCGTTGAAGGAGGGGCCAAATGTAACAACTTCTTGTAACCTCAGAAAAAAATATCTTGACAGGGCTCATGTAACTAGACCCTAAGAAATTCCGTTGAAGTAGAAACTCCCTGAGTTTTAGTCAGATTTATTTCCTATAACCTGGCATGCAAATGTCTCACCAATAAGTCCAGTGTAGCTGCTACTTCTCACTCACTGGATCAGTCTAATCAGCATAACGTCATCAATGTAATGGACCAGTGTGATTCCTTGTGAAAGAGAAAAGCAATCAAGATCTCTGGGAACAAGATTATGACACAAAGCCAGAGATGATATACCCGTGAGGCAGTACAGTGAAGGCATATTGCTGGCCTTACCAGCTGAAGGCAAATTGTTTCTGGTGGGCCCCACACACAGGAATGAAGAAAAAGGAATTTGCCAAATAAATGGATGAATACCAGGTACTAGGAGATGTGTTACATTGCTCAAGCAATGAAGTCACATTTGGTACAGCAGCTGCAATTGGAGCCACCACTTGGTGAAGTTCATAATAATTTACTGTAATTCTTCAAGATCTGTCTGCTTTCTGAACAGGCCAAGTAGGAGAGTTGAAGGGGGCGGTGGTGGGAATCACCACCCCTGCATCTTGCAAATCCTTGATGGCGGCACTAATCTTTGCAATCCAACCAGGGACGCAATATTGTTTTACATTTACTCTTTTTCTAGGCAAAGGCAGTTCTGACAGCTTCCATTTGGTGTTTCCCACCATAAGAGCCCTGACCCTATTGATCAAGGAGCCAATGTAGGGATTCTACCAGCTGCTAAGTATGTCCATTCCAATTATGCATTCTGACACTAGGGGAATGACCATTGGATGAATCTAGGGTCTTATTAGAGCCCCCGTAATTTGGACCTGAGCTAAAACTCCATTAATTACATGACCTTCATAAGTCCTAATCTAACTGGAGAGCCACAGTGACATTTTGTGTTCCTTAGAACCAATGTCAGCTCAGAGCCAATGTCCAGTAGGGCCTGAAAGTTCTGATCAGTCTCCGTTCCCCAATGCAGTTAGTCTGACAAAGACTGGAGGTCCCCTTAAAGAAGGATGGGAAAAAAATTAACCGTACAAGTTTTTGGTAGTGTAGTGGGGGTCCTTCCTGAAGGAAATCTGGCCCTCACATTATTCAAGGGATTCTGGGTCTATAAACTGCCTCAAATCTGGAAATTGATTGAATAGCCATGACTCTCTTCTTTTGTAATTCAAATTAATATTTTGTCCAGTTAACCTGGAAATTTGCTGCATCTAGAAGTGAAGTAAAAACGTGCTAGGCTTCCTATTTATTTCACTTCAAAAAGCACTAAAAATAATTTGCCAGGGCCAGAGGTCTACATGAGTCAGACTATTATGATTGCTGCTTTAACTCTGCTGTCTAATATAGTAACTATGCCCACCTTGCTTTTGACAATTGAGTGCTATCACTTGGTCCCTGCCACCTTAGGATCCAATTATTCCCATTGCATTTGTTTTCCTGTTGAGTGACTGTGGTTCCCACTGTAAGATCTGGCATACAGAGAAGAGCAATTACAGAACTCTTCAAGGATGAGGTTCCTCCCTTCATGAATCTGTTTTGCAGGGTGTTGATGAAGTATATGTCTTCTGGGCCCTCTCAGTTGGGATGAGTAGGTCTAAAGTGACAAACCCACACCAGCATTTCAATCTCCCTAAGCCTTTGGACCTCTTCCTCTACATTAAATCAGGGGAGATGAGACATTTCCAGCTTGCTCACACTGGGTGATTTTTTTGAGCCATGTTTCAACTAACCAAGCAAGTAAACTATTAGAACATTTTTAAACTCCTTGAGCTGCAACATTAAATAGATAATCTTGTTTAGTGGATCCATATCAATAAATTTATCCTGATCCAACTTTATGTTTCTTCCACTATTATCCCACATCCTTAAGATCCATTTCCATGCCTCTTTTCAATGTTTCTGCTTACATAAAATATAAAACTCAAGTAGTTCTTTTGGAATGTAGTACACCTCCTCATGGGTCACTCTCTGAAATTCACCTCTAGGGGTCTGCTGGGACTTGAGTCTAGTTACAGATCTGGAAAGAAAGAGGAGTGGTGGGTATGGGTTTTGAGTAGAATCAGCATTATCTTGCCAGACAACTCCCTTGGGGGAGGGCATAATTATTATCGCCTCAGCAAGTGTAAATTTAATATCCTCAGACAAAGTTGGAAAGGCTGAATTAATCCTAGGTCGGGGAGAAAATGTTGCCACCACTGATGGTGGGGAAGTCCATTTCTTTAGCAAAAATGGCTTATCAGAATTTAGGAGCTCAGTGTCCCCAGCTTCATTAGGACCCTCTCAAACATCCCCATCCCAAGTTACAGGGTCCCATTCTTTCCCAATCAATGCCCTCACTTTAACAGTTGACACCAGGAGAGGCTGACCATGCACCTTTCCTTGTAGGTCAGTCAATCTCATGACGAGTGCTTGTGATCTGATTTTCCACAGTTTCAACCCTTTGCCTACAGAAGATAAGACTCTCACCAAGGACAATCTTAGGAGATTTGCGGCTAAGCATGCACTTCTGGAGCCAGAAGGTAGAATCATTGAGCTCATCCCTTCCTTTTATTAGTTTCTCCAGTGAACACAGGAGCAAGCAACTAATTTGATTATGTTTCTTGATTCTCCACAAATGGTCAAAGGCATCTTGAGTAGGGCAACTAAACTCTTTGCCTCTCAAGAGTGGTGAATCAGGAGTATCAAATGCACTTATTTTGCATAACTCTCTGAACAGTTTTTGTTAAGGATTTTCAGTGTTCTACATATTATTTGAAGTAGAGTTCTTAGCATTTTGGAGTCTAATCAGATGTAACAGCCAACTCCAGAAACCTCAAAACCAACGCTAAAAATCCATCCTTAAAATTCTGTTCCTCTAGAAACACTCTTGGTACCAACATTTGTATTACTCAGGATTCTCCTGAGAGAAAGAAGCAATACGATACATGTATATACACAATCACAAGGTGAAGTTTCACAACAGGCCATCTGTGAGTTGGGGAAGAAAGAAGGCAGTAATGGCTCAGTCTGAGACTAAAAGACTAAAGACAGGAAAACTGACAGTTCAGCCTTCAGTCTGTGGTTGAAGGACGGAGAGCTCCTGGCAAACCACTGGTTTGTGATCTGTCCAAGAGATCAAAATCCATAGAACCTGAAGTCTCATATCCAAGGGCAAGAGGAATAGAAGGAAGACTCTAGCATGAGGGAAAGGTGAAAGCCAGAAGTCTCAGCATTCCAGCTTATATTGCTTTCTGCTTGCTTTATTCTAGCTATGCTGGCAGCTGATTTGATCATGGCCACCCACATTGATGGTGGATCTTCTCCTCCTAGTCCAATGACTCAAATGTCAATCTCCTCCAGTAACACCATCACAGACACACCCAGAAAGACTACTTTACCAGCTATCTAGGCATTTTTCAATCCAATCAGGTTGACACCTAAAATTAGCCATCAGAATGGTTCAGTGAATATTCTTGTTGTACATATTGTAACTAAATCTTGGAATATGTTACTGACAATAGAGTTACTCATTTAAAAA
>NW_012120710.1:500791-511921 GCF_000951035.1 Colobus angolensis palliatus | reverse complement strand
ACCAACATGGCACATGTATACATATGTAACAAACCTGCATGTTGTGCACATGTACCCTAGAACATAAAGTATAATAAAAAAAGAAAGAATATTTCCTTTCAAAGAGTTTTTAATTGTTCAATTTCTTCTGAGAAAATTCCTCCTTTTAATATTTTTTTGCATTTTTTTCTTTTCCTCTGGAGTGCCATTCATTATATCAATTGCTACAAGAAACTCTATTATAATTTTGCCTATTTATGAAATAAAACATTTCTCCAACTACTAACTCTAAATCTTCCTCTCAAATAGGTTCTGTTAAATAAATTACCCTGAGACTCTGACACATCTGTTGTATCCAACAAGAACAACAACAAAGAAAAACAAAAATTACCAGAAACTACAAAGTATCTGATCCTTTCTCCCTCTCTCAAAAATTCCATATGGTTATCTTCTTAGCAAAGAGAAGCTATTAAAGTTGGTTCGGGTTTAACTAGCATTCCTTTGACTTTCTAAGCATTTATGAAAAAGTAACCGTTGAAGCATACATAGCTTTATCTGAAAGAATTAAATGTGTTTGGCTTTCTGAACTAAATATTCTTTAAACACCATGGACTATCTCTATTGGAGTGTTGGAGCACTTTCTTTTTGTGTGTGTGTGTGTGACGGAATCTCGCTCTGTCACCCAGGCTGGAGTGCAGAGGCATGATCTCTGCTCACTGCAAGCTCCACCTTCCCGGTTCATGCCATTCACCTGCTTCAGCCTCCCAGCTAGCTGAGACTACAAGCGCCCACCACCATTCATGGCTAATTTTTTTGTATTTTTAGTAGAGACAGGGTTTCACCATGTTAGCCAGGATGGTCTTGATCTCCTGACCTTGTTATCCGCCTGCCTTGGCCTCCCAAAGTGCTGATGATTACAGGCGTGAGCTACTGTGCCTGGCCTGGAGCCCTTTCTTTAATATAACAAATAAATGTTAGTCATTTTGTTTAAATATAAACGTGTGAGCTGCATGAGCACAAGGACTATATCATAATGTCTTTTGCTCTCTTACATATCATCAAGGGATGGGTTAGGTAAGTACTATAAATTATGCATTGAATGTGTAATGTGAAAAAGTGGCAGATGCAGCGATAATTGAGTAGATAATTTATTATCTAACCCGTATGTTGAAACTGTATCACTTTGCCAAAACATGAGTCTCCAAAAATTTAAAATTATTTATATGGAGAAGACTTATTAAAAAATTAAGCACTGAAGGAACACAAATTGCAAATGGTTCATAGTTTTTTCCAAACATGCCATTCATGTTTGGTATCACACTTTATCTAATATCATTATTTGTGTTTTGATCATTCATGTAGAAACCACGAGTGTCTTCGCTTTTGAACGTTTCTTCTAGTCTCAGATGTAGTCAGTAATCAAAAATTCAATCTCTGTTCTTCACATTTACTACTGTCAAGACAAGCCCCATCCCTTATGATGTCATACTTAGCCTACTAATGTACATTTTAATCATTTTTGCTACCTGTGAGCTCTTGATTTTAAATGTCAATCTGTGTTGTCAGCAACAGTTGATGGCTTAAAACAAAATAAACAAACAAAAAAGGCACTTGACATTTTGACTGGCTTTCTTAAGTACTTGGTTAAGTTATTTTGCCTGTAAATTAAAATAAACACCCATATATACTATATAAAGCTATATAAGGTCTCCAATTTCAACCAATTTTTAGAAATAAACTCTGGCACACAATTTACCCTAAAATTCATACTTACTGAAATGCTTTCTAAGTATCATGACCTTTTCTCATTCTTCTACTGACTGAGTTCTTTCTGTTAGCCACACTCTGCCTAGATCCTGCCAAAGCTTTTGTCTTAACCTGTATGTTGTCTGTCACATCAGCTTTTTCTGATTGCTTCACAGAGGGATAATTATGTTCTCTGGTTTTCTGATCACTCTGTACCGGAAACATGATGCATTATAATATATTTCATAGTATAAGCATACCTTCTTTTATTGCACTTTGTTTTATTACACTTTGCAGATATTTGGGGTGTTTTTCTTATAAGTTGAGGGTTTTTGACAATCTTATAACCAAACAAATCTATTAACATGATTTTTCCAACAATGAGTCATCAATTTATATCTCTGTGACACATTTTGCTAATTTTCACAAAGTTTTAATCTTTTTCACTATTGATATATTCATTATGCTGATCTGTGATCAGTGATATTTCATATTACTATTGTAATTGTTTGGGGGTGTCACAAATTATACCTATATAAGATGTCAAACTCAATACATGTTATTTGTCTACTGAATGCACCATGAACCACTTGTTCCCTCCTCTCTCATTCTCCTCTGGCCTATTCCTGAGAAACAATAACATTAAAATTAAACCGATTAATAACCTTACAAAGCTCTCTAAGTGTTCAAGTGACAGAGTACCACAGCTTTTACTTTAAATAAAAAGCTGGAAATCATTAAGATAAGTGAGGAAGGCATGTTGAAAGCTGAGACAGGCTAAAACCTAGGCCTCTTGCAGCAGTTAATCTAGTTGTGAATACAGAAACAAACAATTATTAAAGGAAAATACAAGTGTTACTCTAGTGAAGCACAAATGGTAAGAAGTTAATCTGCATTATCATTGATGTGAAGAAAATTTAATCTGGATACATCAAACCAGTCACAACACAAACATTCCTTAAGCCAAAGCCCAATCCAGAGAAAGACTCTAGCTCTTTTTAATATGTGAAGGCTGAACTATGTTGAGGAAGCTGCAGAAAAAAAGTTGGAAGCTAGCAGACATTGGCTCATGAAACTTACTATAAGAAGCCATCACCATAACAAAACAGTGCAAAGTAAAGTAGCAGGCGTTGATGGAGAAATTGCAGAAAATTATCCAAACAGTTTAGCCAAGATAATTGGTGAAGATTAACACACTAAACAACAGATTTTCAATGTAGACAAAATTGCCCTTTATTGAAAAAAATATGTCACCTGAGTCTTTAATAGCAAAAGGTGAGAAGTCAATGCCTGGCTTTAAAGCTCTAAAGCACAGGTTGACTCTTTTGTTAGTGTGTAATTCAGTTGGTGGCTTTAAGTTGAAGACAGTGTTTATTTATTAAGAAGTCTAACAATCCTTGAGAATTATGCTAAAACAGTTTTGCCTCTGCTGTATAAATAGAACAACAAAGCCTAGATGACAACACATCTGTTTATAGCGTGATATACTGAATGTTTTAATCCCACTATTGAGATCTATTGCTCAGAAAATAAAGCCTGCTTTCAAAATATTACTGCTCAATGACAAGGCACGTGCTAATGCAAGAGCTCTGATCAAAATGTACAAGGTTAAACGTGTTTTCATTCCTGATAACATGATATCCATTCTGCAGCATATGGATCATGGTATAATTTTGACTTTCAAGTTTTATCATTTAAGAAATACAATTTTAAGGATATTGCTATCTTAAATTATAATTCCAGTAATTGATATGGATTGAGTAAACTGAAAATCTTCTGTAAAGTATTTACCATTTCAGAAGGTATTTAAAGCACTCATGACTTATGAGAGCAGGTTAAAATAACAACATTAAAAAGAGTTTTGAATAAGTTAATTTATTAAAATTCCTATGAATGACATTGAAGAGTTCAAAACTTCAGTTAAAGAAACAACTGCAGGTGTGGTGAAAATAGCAGAACTAGAACTGGAAATGGAGCCTGAAGATGTAACTCTATTGTTGTAACCTTACGATGAAACTTGAATAGATGAGAATTTGCTTCTTCTGCATTGATCAAGAAAATGGTTTCTTGAGATGAAATTTGCTCCTGGTGAAAATGCTCTGAACATTGTTGAGATGACAACAAAGGATTTGGAATATCACATAAACATACTTGATCAATCAGCAGCAGAGTTTGAAAGAATGAATTTCAAATTTAAAGAAGTTCTACAATGGATAAAATGCCATCAGACACCATTGCATGCTAAAGAGAACTCTTTCATAAAAGGAAGAGTCAATCAGTGTGACAAATGTTATTACATTAGTTTAAGAAAATGCCACAGCCATCTCAATCTTTAGAAACCACTATTCTGATTAGTCAGCAGCCATCAATATGGAGGCAAAAACCCTTCAGTAATAAAAAGATTACTCTGGGGCTTAAAGATCAGATGATAGTTAGCGTTTTATGCAATAAATATTTTCTACTGAGGTGTGTACATTATTTTTTAGATATCATGTTATTTGCATACTTAATAGACTTACTAATACTGTAAACATAACTTTTATATGTACTGGGAAACCACCACATTTGTGTGATTGAGCTTTTTGCGATGTTCACTGTATTGCAGTTGTCTGCAACCAAGCCCCTAATATCTCTGAAGTTTACCTGTAGACTTTTCATGTTTGTCATCTCCTGCCAAGCAGATAGTCTACATGAGAAGAAATGATTGATATTTTATATTACTATTAATTATCAGAAACATTCAAACTTAGGTTGTGTATAATGTGTTTTTGATTGTGTGTATGTGTGTGAAGTAAACATGATGATTTCTAATTTCTTATTTTTTCTCACTAATAACCTAAATATTAAGTGTAAACCTATATTATTTATTTTAATTTTCATATTCTAGAAGGCTGAAACATTTTTAACAGATATATTTGCATCTTTTTCATGTCTCAATAAATATCAGTTAATTATTCACCAACCAATGATCTTTTCCTCAGGAACACATAGTCTCCAAATCTTGGACAAAAATGGCTATATATGCACATTAAATCATTAGTGTTAGAGTCTTCTTGCTCAAATCATTAATGTACTACACTTGCTGCATTGTTTGATATATCAGTTCCTGAAAGAACAGTGAGAAAATTTCTGCGATGATGGCTAATTTTTATATTCTGCTTATAATTGAGAAAATTCTTGCTTCATAGAATTTAAGGTAATCATTTTTGCTACCTTCATATAACAAATTATTATAGTTTCCTAGTGTCGTGAGATTCTCGAGATGTCACTTACCAGCCAGAACCCTCTGGGTCTGGTGGCACTTTCTGCCTAACTATTGCTTGCACCGGCTGGGCATATTCCACCCACTTGGCCTGTCAGGCTGCGCTTGGCTCTTGCTACTAGCCTGGATCCCACACCTGCCAACATCAAGCTAGTCACAAGGTGGTGAGGAGTGTGTGGAAGAGTGAGTGCAAGGTCCAGCCACTGTGCACAGCCAGGCATGCTGACTGCTGCAGAGAGGTGGGCAGCTCCAGGCACCAGCACAGGTATCAGTTCTGTGTGAGGCTGCAGCTGGATCAGACATAGTGCACACAGCTTCTGCTGCAGTCATCCACATCTAGATGAGTGGAATGTAGTGGCACCCAGAAGCTTGGAGACGTCAGGAACTACAGAGCCCCAAATAGGGTGTCACGTCCCTGGCTAGGGAGACCTTAGGTCTGGGATCCCCAAAGGGCTACAGCTCTTCTCTCTGTTTTGCCACCTGCAATATGGCAAGTAGGGGGGCATGTTTCAGGCCTGTTTATGTTACAAATGTTTCAGTCCCACCATTAGGTAGTTCCTGAGTTCTTGTCCCATGTTCAGGAAGAATTAGGTACACAGTCAAATGGTGGGTGAGCAAAGCAGAGAAGAGCTTCTTTGAGTGACATAACTCCTCTCAGGAGACCCTAAGTGAGCAGCTCCTTTCCACAGTCAGGTCATCCCAATGAGTGCCCAACACTCGAGGAGAACTGTGGTTAGCTCCTTTGCACTGGCAGGTCATCCCAATGTCTGTTAGAGTCTGACTGTGTCTGGAGGTTTCTGTGGGCTTAGAAGGGAGGAACTGCTTGCTGATTGGTCCATAAGGTTACATGGGTGAGCATGGAAAGGGCACCATAAGTTGTTTCTCCCAGCAGCAGCCTTCATCCTGAACTGACATATCAACCTCTAGGCCTTAGGGTGGCCCTAGCTCGAAGGTGGGACTTCATCAGGGATCTGCCTCTTACTGCCCAGGAACCTGTCTGTCTCCTGTGCCATGAACAAGTTATATATGGCACTCAGGCTCTTAATGCCAATGGGCACCTGCAGGATGCTGCTGAGCCACCCTCAGTCCCCACTTGGCTGCCTTCCTATGTTCATCTGTGCTCAAAGTCTGGAGGTGGCATGGGGCTGGTGTGTCAGCCTTGCCCCAAGCATGTACATGCCCAGCCACATCGTAATAGTGCCCAGGCTTGGACACAACTTTGCTCCATACCAGAGCAGATTCCAGGAATAGGGAGAAGCAGGAGCTGGCACTTCTGAGCTTTCAGGGGCAGGGGGGCTTCCTGAGCCCCCATAAATACAGGGATGCCCAAGTCCACAGCTACGGCTGGGCAGCTGCAGCAGCATCTGGGAGCATGGTGCTACCATGCTGCTAACTCAAAAAAGGATGGGGCTCCTGCCTGTTCTTGTCTCCTATTGAGTCCGTGGAACAAGCAACCTCAGCAGAGCCTCCCAACTCCAGCCGGCATCTTTGCAGTGGCTGTTTCCTATGGGCTGCTGCTGTCATCACTAGTGAATTAAATATTTTATTACTTTTCATTAATTTTTTTATTTTTGGTAATGTTTTTGAAATAAAATCAGTCATTTTCCAATGTCTGTAATTTTCTCAAGTATATGTGATATGTCGTGATATATGTGTGAAAATATATGTGTTATATTTTTCTTAAGTTTACTTCAAATGTTTTTATAATTTAATGTTTTACATGTGTGGTTTTGATAGGAAATAAGTAGACTTTTTAAAAAATCTATTGTTTTATGTGTAGTTTCTAAACATAAAATTTATAGCTACTTGTGTTTATTTGTGAGATGCTATATTTCATTTTTAATATCTTTTAAAAGACTTTCCTCTTTTCTGATATATTTCCTCATCTTTCGTTTATGAGAATGGCACAGAGCAATATTCATTTATGCATTCACCTAGCTCAGTGAATCTACAATTTTACATATGATAATATTGAAAGGGCAGAGGAAGCAGTAAGGTACACATTTTTGTCTCAGGTGAGTGGAGGAATTACTTTGAGTTCTGTCCTTTGTCCCATAACTGTGAAGATTAACTCTTAATTTACATTGCTGGGGTGAAATTCAACAGAACTGTTTTAGGGTAAAAATCTTGCTGCACACAAAGAAGACCCTAGTGAGAAAATTGTGAGGGAGGTATTTAGATATTTTATTTTCATAGCTGTCTTATTTAGGAATAAATTGGGAGGCAGGTTTGCATGATACAGCTCCCAGCTTGGCTGTTCACTCTGACTTTGTCCCAGGCGTGTGTGCTTGTGTTACAGATGTTTCAGTCCCACCATTAGCTGGTTCCTGAGTTCTTGTCCCATGTCCAGGAAGAATTAGGTACACATCAAATGGTGGGTGAGCAAAGCAGAGAAGAGCTTCAGTGAGTGACATAATAGCTCTCAGGAGACCCTAAGTGGGCAGCTCTTTTCCACAGGTAGGTCATCCCACTGAGTGCCCAACATTTGAGGAGACCCGTGGGTAGCTCCATGGTAGTGATTTGGGGGCTCTGAGATTTATTTTCCTTTCACAGAAAGATAGCTGAGTAGACAGAGGAATGCTACTCATTCCCTGTCTGAAAATGCTGCCTGTTTGCCTAACCCTGAATATTGAAGATCCATAAACATTGTTTATATACCTAAATCTGCATATTCATAGTCCATAAAAACATTTATATAGAGTTGGTTTTAATCACTAAATCAATCAGTGCAGAAAAAAAGATGCCAGAAAGATTATATTTATTCTAAAACTTCCTGCTAATTGTGGACATAATATTTTTCCAAATGACATTATCAAACTTTTGTTTATTCACAGAAATCAACATGTGTGTTTTTTCTTATTTTTTTCTGATCTCAGATATAATAAATAATCACAAATCCAATCAGTTTCTCACATTTAGTATAATCAGTTCATGTTTGATAAGGTCATTTGGATGGCATACTTAGGTTAGTAAGGTATATTTTTAATCTTTTTGTCATTTTAAAATTTTGCCTTTATATGCCAATTCATGTTTAACTGTTAGAATTGCTTGCTAAAAGCTTGAGCTTATGACTGTCCTTTAAAATTTGAGTAATTTTTTTTTTTTTACCTATAAACTAGAATTCAAATGCATAATTTGTCATCTAAGACTACATTCTCCTGTTTCAAGTTAGCTTTCTTCTGTAGTTTTCTGTTCTCAACTTTCTCTGTGATTCATACACATTGGAAAGATTTCCAAATATCTTGTCTAGTTATTTTCTATTTCTTCTAATTGTTATGAAATCCTTTTTTTTGGGGGGGGGAAACATTGTGTAAATCCTACCAAACTTTTCATCTCACTTCATAAGTCAACAGCATTGCTAAAGCTTTTCTTAGTTGTTCCATAGAAAACTTACTGTATTTTTTCTCTGGAATTCTGAACACCCTGTACTAAATATATATAATTTATCAAAATGGTTCCTATGGGTCTTGAAATGTATTTTTATTATTAAATCTTTGGGTAGTCAATGTGAGCAACTAATGTGAAACAGTATTCCCCTAAACCATCTGGAACCTTGAGCTTATTGTGTACTGGTAGTAAATTTGTTTATGTGTGCATGTTTCTGTATGTAAAACATTAACTCTAAAAGTTATTATTTAATTTTTCTTGACACCAATCTAGGTAACAAAATTATCTCTATTTTATATATTTTAATTCCAACTTCTAGACAGTTCTTAAAATTTTTCATTGACATATTGTATTTCTGTTTGATTTCCTCCGTAAATATTCAACTCACAAAAAGCTAATAATCTTTAATACTTAAAAATTAACTTTTAACTTGTGTGTCTGAAATGTCATTTTCACTCTGCTCAGTAAACACTCAAACCCTCTAGAGCAGTATGTGCGGGAG
This sequence comes from Colobus angolensis palliatus, assembly GCF_000951035.1. NCBI lineage: Eukaryota > Metazoa > Chordata > Mammalia > Primates > Cercopithecidae > Colobus > Colobus angolensis. The sequence continues at coordinate 503,045 of NW_012120710.1, read as the reverse complement.
CTGCTGCCATCATGGTGTCTGAGAACTGGGTTTTCACAATTCTGCTACCTCAGCTCTGCTGTGCTGGCTGTGGATTCTATGAGAAGGTACTGGGGCAGCACCGTAACATGAGCCGTTGGCTTAATATCAAGAATATTTTTGAGGAACTCACAGAGAGGGGCTGCCAGGTGACTGTTGACTCACACATACAGGCTTTTTCATTGTCTACAGGAAGCCTTCTGCATTGAACTTAGAGGTGGTCCAAGCGCCACATGACAAAGTAAATTTTGACAATGTACATAATGAATTTGTGGACCTAGTCCTGAATGTCTTGTCAAGCTTGACCTCCTGGCAGTCAGCAAAAGAACTGAATAATTTTTTTGAATCTAGAGAAATTTTTTAAAGTCTGTGTGAGAGTTTTGTCTACAATCAGACACTCGTGAAGACACGACAGGAATCCAACTAAATTGTAGTGCTTACAGACTCTGCCATTTCTTGTGGGGAGCTGATTGCTGAGTTTCTTGCAGTTTCTTTTGTGCTCAAACTTAGAGCTTCTATAGGTGGCAATCTTGAGTGAAGCTCTGGGAAACTTCCACCTCCACCTTCCTTTGTGTCTGTGCCTATGACAGGACAAACGGACATAAAGACCTTTCTGGAAAGAGTAAAAAATACAGTGCTGTCCATCTTCTTTAACTTGTGGCTCCAAGATTATTACTTTCAGATTTTAGAACAGTTTTACAGGAAATAATTAAGTAAGAAATTCTTTATTTTTAGCTTAAGTATCACAAAATAGAATAAAAATTGCACACTACTGAGTGCACCACAGAGCATTCAGAATTACTGATTGTTACTCTCAATTTTATTCCATTTTTATTAAAATAAGATGGTCACTATTCTTATATCTGTCATAAATTTTGGAAGAATTTTCAGATAATCCTTTCTTGATACTTTTATTATTGTTGGCCATATTGAAATATTTCCCAGGATGCTTTATACTTCTTGGGGGGGAGTGCTAAACAAAAACTTGAGGAAATATTAGAAAACTCTAAAAGACTTTGGTTCTAGAGGAGCAAAATATAGTAGAATATTTACTTCACTGATGTACACATTTTTCTTCTTTATAATTATTTTCCATTTCAGGTGAAAATGATTTTGGTTTTGCCCACAGAACACATACATAACGGGAGAAAATTTTTGAAACTTATACATCTGACAAAGGTCTAATAGTCACAATCTATAAGGAATTTAAAGCAATTATGAAGAAAAAACAAACAATTCCATTAGAAATTGGGCAAAGGACAGGAGCAGATATTTCTCTAATGAAGACATACAGCTAACAAAAATATGTGAAAAAGAAAGCCTTTGGGAGCCCAAGGCACCGCTGCTCCTGCTCCTTACCTGAGGTGAGGTGTTTGAAACCAGCCTGGCCAACATGGCGAAACCCCATCTCTACTAAAAATATAAAAATTTCCCAGGCACGGTGGTGGGTGCCTGTACTCCCAGTTACTCAGGGAGGCTGAGACACGAGAATCCCCTGAACCTAAGATGTGGGGGTTGCAGTGAGCCGAGATCACCCCATTGCACTCCAGCCTGGGTGACAGAACAAGACTCAATCTTAAATAAATACATAAATAAATAAGTAAATATGAACTGTCCACATCACTGATCATTTAGAGAAATGCAAATCAAAACCACAATGAGACACCATCTCACACCAGTCAGAATGGCAATTATTAAAACGTCAAAAAAACAGGGGTTGCTGGCAAGGGTGCAGAGAAAAAGGAACACTTTTACACTGCTGGTGGGAATGTAAATTAGTTCAACTCTTGTGGAAGACAGTGAAGCAATTCCTCAAAGATGTGAAACTAGAAATACCACTTGACTCAGCATTTCCATTACTGGGTATATACCCAAAGGGATGCATATGATTTTATTACAAAGATACATTCCCATGTATGTTCACTGCAGTACTATTCATAATGACGAAACATGGATGTTCATCAATGGTACACTGCATAAAGAGAATGTAGTACATACACACCATGGAATACTGTGAAGCCATAAACAGGAACAAGATCATGTCATTTTCAGGGATATGAATGCAGCTGGAAGCCCTCACCCTCAGCAAACTAATGTTGGAACAGAAAACCAAACACCACATATTCTCACTTATAAATGGGAGCTGAATGATGAGGAGACATGGACATATGGCGAGGAACAACACAACACACACTGGGACCTGAAGGAGAAGCAGGAGGAGGGAGAGCATCAGAAA
>NW_012120710.1:496887-500661 GCF_000951035.1 Colobus angolensis palliatus | reverse complement strand
TCCCATGTTTTAAATTATCTCCAGTAATAATAGTGGTTTCTTTGTTTGGTTCTTTTGTTTTTAATTTTTTAAATTATTTTCTCTTTTCTTCTTTATTAGTCTAGCTAGTGGTGTATCTATTTTATTAGGTTTTTCAAAAAATAAGCTCCTGAATTCATTGAATTTTGGTGTGTTTTTTGATGTTTGTATCTCCTTCAGTTCAGTTCTAATCTTGGTTATTTCTTGTCTTTTGTGAACTTTGGGGTTTGTTTGCTTTTGGTTCTCCAGTTCTTTTAGTTGAGATGTGGGATTATGAACTTGAGATTTTTCTAGCTTTCTGGTGTGGGCATTTAGTACTATAGATTTCCCTCTTCACACTGATTTAGCTGTGTCCCAGATTCCAGTGCATTGCCCCTTTGTTCTCATTAGTTAAAGAACTTATTAATTTCTGCCTTAATTTTATTGTTTACCAAATATTCATTCAGGAGCAGGTTCTTCAGTTTCCATATGTTGATGTGACTTTTAGTGAATTTCTTAATGTTTAGTTTTAATTTGCGTGTGCTGTGATCTAAGAGACTGTTTGTCATGAATTCAGTTTTTGTGTTTGCTGAGAATTGTTTTACTTCTGATTATGGATCAATTTTAGAGAAAATGCCATGTGGTGATAAGAATGTATATTCTGTTAAATTTGGTAAAGAGTTCTGCAGATATCTATCAGGTTCACTTGATCCAAAGCTAAGTTAAGGCCCTTAATACATTTGTTAATTTTCTGTCCCAGTGATCTTCTAATACTGTCAGTAGGGTGTTGGAATGTCCTACTATTATTGTGTGGGAATCTGAGACTCTCTGTAGGTCTCTAAACACTTGCGTTATTAATCCGGGTGCTCCTGTGCTGGATGCATATGTATTTAGGATAGATAGATCTTCTTGTTGAATTGAACCCTTCCCCATTAAGTAATGCCTTTTTTTTTCCTTAACGATCTTTGTTGGTTTAAACTAGAATTGTAACCCTGGCTTTTTTTCTGTTTTCTCTTTATTTCTAGATTTCCTTCCATCCCTTTACTTTAAGCCTATATGTGTCTTTGCATGTGAGATGTTTCTGTGGGTTTGGTTCAACATATGCAAATCAATAAATGTGATTCATCACATAAACAGAAATTAAGACAAAACTACATGTTTAACTGAATAAATCCAGAAAAGACCTTTACTAAGTTTCAACACTTATTCATGTTAAAAACTTTCAATAAAACAAATATTGAGGGAACCTTTCTCAAAATAAGAAGAGACATATATGACAAACCCACAGAAAACATCATACTGAATGGGTGAAAACTGGAAGTCTTTCCATTGAAAACCAGCACAAGACAAGGATGCCCTCTCTCACCATTCCTATACAACATAGTATTGGCAGTTCTGGCCACGGCAATCAGAGGATAGAAAGAAATAAAAGGTATTCCAATAGGAAGAGGGGAAGTCATATGTTTACACATGACATAATTCTATATCTATAAAACCCCATCATCTCAGCCCCAAAACTTCTTAAGGTGATGAGTAAATTCAGCAGTCTCAGGATAGGAAATCAATGTGCAAAAATCGCTGGCATTCTTATACATCAACAGCAGGGAAGCAGAGAGTCACATTATTAATGAACTCCCATTCACAATTGCCACAAAAAAGAATAAAATACCTAGCAATATAGTTAACTAGGAGAGCAAAGGAACTCTTCAAGGAGAACTACAAATCACTGCTTCAAATAAATCAGAGAAGAAACAAACAAATAGAAAAACATTCCATGCTCATGGATAGGAAGAATCAGTATTTTGGAAAAGGCCATATTGCCCAAAGTAATTTAGAGATTCAATGCTATTTGCATTAAACTGTCATTTGTACTGTACACAGAACTAGAAAAAAACCTATTTTGAAATTTATATGAAAAGGAAAAAGAGACAAAAGCAATCTTAAGCACAAAGAGCAAAGCTGGAGGCATCACACTACCTGACTTCAAACTATGCTACAAGGCTACAGTAACCAACACAGCATTGTACTGGTACAAGAACAGACACATAGACCAATAGAACAGAATAGAGAAGTCAGAAATAAGACTACACACCTACAACCAACTGATCTTCAACAAACTTGACAAAATAAAATAACAAAGAAGGGACTCGCTATTTAATAAATGGTGTGGGGAGTGCTGGCTAGCCATAAGTAGAAAATTGAGACTGGACACCTTCTTTACATCATTTACAAAAATCAACTGAAGATGGATTAACGATTTAAATGTAAAAACCCAAATTGCAAAATCCCTAGAAGAATATCTAGGTAATACCACTCAAGAAACAGGCACATGCAAAGATTTTATGATCAAATGACCAAAACACCCAAAGCAATTGCAACAAAACCAAAAACTGGCAAATGGAATCTAATTAAACTAAATATCTTTTGCACAGCAAAAGAAACTACCATCAGAGTGAACACATGACCTACAGAATGGGAGAAATTTTTTGCAACCTATCCACCTGACAAAGGTCTAATATTCAGATTCTACAAGGAACTTAAACAAATTTACAAGAAAAAATCAAACAACCCCAGTAAGAAGTGGGCAAAGAACATGAACAGACACTTTCAAAAGAAGATATATATAGGGCCAACAAACATGAAAAAAGATCAACTTTGCTGATCATTAAAGAAATACAAATTAAAACCACAATGAGACATCATTTTACACCAGTCCAAATAGCTACTAATCGACATTCAAAACAAAACAAAAAGCAAACAAACCAACAAATAAACAAAAACAGATGTTGGTGAAGCTGCAGAGATAAAGAAATGGTTTTACACTGTTGAGCTAGCAATTTCCTTACTGGGTATATACATGTTAAGTAATAAAACTAATGTTAATGAATTTAAGATTGAAATCATATCAACTATGTTTTCTAGACATCTGGAATAAAACTCAAAGTCAATAGTAGAAACAAAAATAGAATAGTCAAACTTATTTAAAAAATTAACAACACACTGTGGAATAAGCAATACATAAAAGAGCAAGTGAAAAGGAAAATTAGATAAAAAATTTGAGACAAGTGAAAATAAAAATACAACCTACCAAAATGTACGGGATGCAGCAAAAGCACCCCTAAGAGGGAAGTTTATAGTAATCACAACTATATTAGAAAAGAATGTCCAAATTACCAGGCTAACATCACACATAAAAGAGCTAAGAAAGAACAAATTAAGCCCAACGTTTGCAGAAAAAAAGAAACAATATATATTTGAGCTGAAATTCATGTAATTAAGAATGGAAAAATGGAAAATAAATCAGCAAATCTAAGATATGAGTTTTTTGAAAAGATAAACAAATTGTCAAATAGCTAGACTAAAACTAAAAATAGAATAATCAAATAAAATAAAAAATGAAAGTGGCATTGCAAGTAATGCCTCAGAATAGAAAAGATTATAAGAGCCTACTATGAACAATTAACCAACAAATTGGACAACTTAGAAGAAATTTATAAATTCATAAGATCATAAAAACTACTAATATATTTTCAGAACCTAACAATAATGAGTAAAGAGATTGAATTAGTAATCAAACTTCCCATCAAAGAAAAGCCAGCATCAGATGGCTGCGCTACTAGACATTTGAAAAATAATTAATGCCTTTTCTTTACAATCCTTTCCAAAAATCTGAAAAGAAAAAGACACTTTCAAACTCATTTTATGAGGACAGCATTATACTGATAACAAACCCAGACAAACACATGACAGAAATAGAAGAAGAAGAAGAAAGAAGAA
>NW_012120710.1:494017-496837 GCF_000951035.1 Colobus angolensis palliatus | reverse complement strand
AAAAAAAGTCCAATATTGTTAATAAATATAGATGAAAAATTACTCAACAGAAAATTGGGAAGCTTAATTCTGCAGCATATTAAGAGGTTCATTCGTTATGACTAAACGAAACTTATCCCTAGAATGATGGAATGTTGAAATTACAAAAATCAACAAATGTGATACACAGTAACAGAATGATGACTGAAGACCACACGAACATCTCAGTAGATGCAGAGATGTTCTATGTCATCTATGTCAAATAGAGCATTTGACACTGTTGAAAAATTGTTTATGAATAAAAAAGAAAAAAGTCTCTCAACAAAACAGAAATAGAAGTAAATTACCTTAAAATAAGAAATAACAGGCTGAGTGTGGTGGCTCACACCTGTAATCCCAGCCCTTTAGGTGGCCTAGGCGGGTGGATCACCTCAGTTCAGGAGTTCAAGACCAGCCTGGCCAAGATGGTGAAACCTCGTCTCTACTAAAACACAAAAATTAGCTGGCATGGTGGTATGCACTTGTAATACCAGCTACTCGGGAGGGTAAAGGAGGAGAATTGATTGAACCTGGGAGGCAGAGGTTGCAGTGAGCCTACCTAGTCCATGCCACTGCACGCCAGCCTGGAAGACAGAGCAAGACTCGTCTCAAAAATAATAAAAGAAACGAAAGAACATTTATGAAAAGCCCACAACTTATCACATTCAATGGTAAACAATAACAACAAAAACAAACTGAAATGTTCTTATCAGGACAAGGCAAGGACCCCACTCTTGCTACTTCTATTCCACATAGTACTGAAGTACCAGCTGAAACCATTAGACAATAAAAATAAATAAAAGTCTATAACACAGAAAGGAAAACCACCTCTGTTTGAAGATAACATGATACCATATGTGAAAAACCCTAAGTACTCCCCAAAATACTCTTAAAACTAATATTTCAGTAAATTTGCAGAATATGAAATCAACATACAAACTTCAGTTATCTTTCTGTATACTAACAAAAAACAATTAGAAAAAGAAATTAAGAAAAAATATCCTATAGAGAAACAATACATAGAAAGAAACAAGTAGGTGAAAGTGTTGTGTATCAAAAACTACAAAACATTGATGAATGCAATTAAAGAATACACTATTTTGGAAAGATATGTTGACTGAAAAACAATACTGTTTAAACATTCATGCCATCTAAAGCAATTCACGGATTCAATATAATTCCTATTAAAGACCCATGACATTTTTTATAAAAGTAGACATTATTTTTAAATTCATAATGAGCCATGAATGCTCATTAAAGACTCATGAAGGAGCCAAAACAATGTTGAGGAGAAAGTCTAACAAAGCTGGAGGCATCACATTTTCTTATTTCAAAATATATTAAATGCTACAGTAATTAAAATAGTCTGTTTTAGAGCCCCCAAATAAAGCCACAAATATATAATCAACTGATCTTCAACAAGGGTGCCAAGTACATTCAATGAAGAAAAGTCAGCCTCTTAAATAAATGGTACTATGAACACTGGATATACACAAACAGAAAAATAAAATTTTATCCTTACTATTCACTACACAAAAATCTACTCAAAATGGGTATAAGTCTTAATCATAGGACTTGAAACTATAGAATTCCCAGAAGAAAATATAAAGCAAAAGCTTCATAACATTGGTCTGGACAATATTTTTGAATATGACCTGAAAAGCACAGACAAGAAAGAAAATATAAAGAGGTGGAATTGTATGGAACAAACAAACAAAAATATTCTACACAACAAAGAAAATAATCATCAGTGTATAAAGGTAATTATATGAAACAGGAGACATACTGTCAAGATATGTATCTGATAAGGGGTTAGAAACCAAAATATTTATGTAACTGTGAAAACTTAATAACAAGAAGCAAAAAAATAAAATAAAATAAGATAAAGAAACTCTGATTAATAAATGAAAAAATAAATGGAAAAATACTTGAAAAAAACATTTCTCCAAAGAAGTTACACACATGGCCATCAGCTATATGACGAAATGCTCCATATAATTAATCATCAGAAAAATCAGAACCATAATGATATGTCAATTCACAACTCTTAGGATGTATTTATTAGCACTGATGCACACAAGCAAACACACACACAACAATTGTTGGCTTGGATGTGGAGAAATTGAAACTCTTGTACACTGTAGGTGAGAATATAAAATATTGCAGACACTATGGAAACAATGTAGAGGTTTTTAAGAAATTAAAAACAGAACTTCCACATGGTGAGCCCCACCTCTACTAAAAATATACAAATTAGCCAGGTGGCAGTGGCATGAGCCTGTAATCCCAGCTACTCGGGAGGATGAGGCTGGAGAATCGCTTCAGCCTGGGAGACGGAGGTTGCGGTGTGCCGAGATCCTGGCACTGCATGGCAGTCTAGGAAACAGAGTGAGACTCTGTCTCAAAAAATAATAATAATAATAATAAATATATATATCTTCTGTATGACCTAACAATCCTGGCATATGTGACAACATAGAAAAACCTTTAAAAATAATATGAAGTGAAATAACACAGAAACAAACACTTCACACTTCCACTTCTGTAAGGCATCTAAAACAGTCAGACTCACAGAATCAGAGAGTAGCATGGTGGCCCCCACTGACTGGGGAAAGAGAGAAATTGGGAGTTGCTGTTCAATAGGTATAAAGTTTTAATGAAACAAGATGCATAAGTTCTAGAGATCTGCTGCACAGTATTGTGGCTCTAGTTAACAGTATTGTATTTTACACTTAAAAATATGTTTTTTATTTTAAGTTCAGGGGTGCATGTACAGGTTTATATAGGTAAACTTATGTCATG
>NW_012120710.1:486083-492162 GCF_000951035.1 Colobus angolensis palliatus | reverse complement strand
AGTGGTAAGAGGGCATCCTTGTCTTGTGTAGATTTTCAAGGGAAATCTTTCCAGCTTTTGCCCATTCAGTAAGATGTTGACTGTGGGTTTGTCATAGATGTCTGTTATTTTGAAGTATGTTCCTTCAATACCTAGTTCATTGAGAGTTTTTAACCAAAATTAATGCTGAATATTATCGAAGGCCTCTTCTGCATCTATTGAGATAATCATGTAGTTTTTGTATTTAGTTCTGTTTATGCGAAGAGTCACATTTATTTATTTCCACAAGCTGAGCCAACCTTGCATCCTGGGGATAATGCCTACTTGATCAAGGTGGATAAGCTTTTTGATATGCTGCTGCATTCAGTTTGCCAGTGTGTTGTTGAGGATATTTGCTTTGAGGTTTACCGAGGACATTGGCTTGAAGTTTTCATTTTTTGTTATATCTCTGACAGGTTTTGGTATTAGGATGATGCTGACCTCATAAAATGACTTGAGGAGGAGTCCCTTTCCCACAATTCTTTGAAATAGGTTCAGTAGAAATAATACCAGGTCTTCTTTTTTATGTTGGGCACAATTTAGTTGTGAATCTATCTGGTCCTAGGATTTGTTTGGGTGGTAGGCTATTTATTATCACCTCCATTTTAGAACTTGTTATTGGTCTATTCAGCAATTCCATTTCTTCTGGGTTTAGTCTTGGGAGGGTATAAAATTCCAGGAATCATTTCTTCTATATTTTGTAGTTCTTGTGCATACAGGTGTTCATAATATTCTCTGATGGTTGTTTTTATTTATGTCAAGTCTGTGATAATCTCCTCCTTGTCATTTCTGATTGTGTTTATTTGAATCTTCTCTCTCTTTTTTCTTTATTATTCCAGCTAGGAGTCTATTTTATTTAAAAAAAAAAAAGAAAGAAAGAAAAAAACCCAGATACTTGATTCACTGTTCTTTTCAATGTTTTTATTGTGTCTGTATCTTTTTCAGTTTACCTCTGATTTTCATTATTTCTTGTCTTCTGCTAGCTTTGGAATTGTTTATGCTCTTGGTTCTCTTGTTCTATTGTAAAAAATAGAAGTGCAGTGGAGTGATCTTGGCTCACTGCAAGCTCCACCTCCCCGGGTTCATGGCATTCTACTGCCTCAGCCTCCCGAGTAGCTGGGACTACAGGCGCCAGCCACCATGCCCAGCTAATTTGTTGTATTTTTAGTAGGGATGGGGTTTAACCACGTTAGCCGGGCTGGTCTGGATCTCTGGACCTTGTGATCTGCTCGCCTTGGCCTCACAAAGTGCTGGGATTACAGGCGTTAGCCACCGCACCTGGCCCTCTTGTTTTTTTAGTTATGATTTTCAGGTTGCTAACTTGAGATTTTTCTAGCTTTCTGATGTGGGCATTTAGTCCGATACATTTTCCTCTTAACACTGCCTGAATTTATCCCAGAGATTTTGGTATGTTGTATCTTTGTTCTCATTAGTTTCAAGGATCTTCTTGAGTTCTGCCTTAATTTCATTATTTGCCTAAAAGTCATTCAGGAGCAGCCATTATTTGCCCCAAAGTCATTCAATGTAATTGTATGGTTTTGAGTAAATTTCTTAGTCTTGATTTCTAATTTGATTGGACTGTAGTCCAAGAGATTATTTGTTACACTTTCAATTTTTTTATATTTGCTAAAGAGTGTTTCAGTTCTGATTATGTAATCAATTAAAGAGAAAGTGTCCTGTGGCAGTGAGAAAAATGTGTATTATTCTTTTTGTGGTGGAGAGTTCTGTAGATATCTGTCAGGTTTATTTGATGTGGTGCTGAGTTCATGTCCTAAATATTTGCTAATTTTCTGTCTTGATGATAGGTTTAATATTACCACTGGGGTATTAAAGTGTCCCACTATTATTGTGTGGAAGTCTAAGTCTCTTTGCAGGTCTCTAAGAACTTGCTTTATGAATCTGGATGCTCCTGTGCTGGGTGCATTTATATTTAGTATAATTAGATCTTCTTGTTGAATTAAACTCTTTTTACCATTATGCAGTGCTCTTGTCTGTCTTTTTATTTTTTGTTTAAATTCTGTTTTGTCAGAAAGTAAGATTGAAACATATGTTTTTTTTTTTCTGTTTTCTATCTGTTTGGTAGATTTTTCTCCATTCATTTATTTTGGGCCTATGTATGCCATTGCAGGTGAGATTGCTTTCTTAAATACCACATACCAATGGGTCTTGGTTCTTTAACCAGCTTATGCCTCTGTATTTTTTGATTAGGACATTTAGCCCATATGCATTTAAGGTTAATATTGATATGTGTGGATTTGATCCTGCCATCATGATGTTAGCTGGTTATTTTGCAGACTTGTCTATGTGGTTGATTTATAGTGTCATTGGTGTGTATACTTCAGTGTGCTTTTGTAATGGCTGGAATTTTTTTTTCCTTACATATTTAGTGCTTCCTTAAGAAGCTTTTGTAAGGCAAGTGTGGTGGTAACAAATTTCCTCAGCCTTTGCTTGTCTAAAAAATATCTTATTTTTCCTTTTTGTATAAAGCTTAGTTTGTCCAGATGTTAAATATTGGCCCCCAATCTCTTCTGGTTTGTAGGGTTTCAGCAGAGAGGTACACTGTTAGTTTTAAGGGCTTCCCTTTGTAGGTGACCTGGTCTTTCTCACTATCTTTCTGTAACATTTGTTTTATTTTTGTTTCTACCAAGAAGAACTATGTGTCTTGATGATAATCTTCTCATGGAGTATCTTCCTGGGGTTCTCTGTATTATCCAAATTTGAATGTTGGCCTCTCTAGGTAGGTAAGGGAAGTTCTCAGATTTGATACCTGAAATGTGGTTTCCAGGTTGACTCCATTGTCCCCATATCTTTCAGGTACTCTAGTTAGTTGTAGATGCAGTCTCTTTACAAAATCTCATAGTTTTTGGAGGTTTCGTCTTTCTATTTTTGTCTGCCTATCTTAATTCAGACAGCCATTCTTCAAACTCTGAGATTCTTTTCTTTCCTTGTTCTATTCTGTTATTAATACTTGGGATTTCATTATGAAATTCATGTGTTATAATTTCCAGCTCTATTAGATTGTTTACTTTCCTCTTTATACTGGTTACTATGTAGAGTAGAGTACTTTATACTATATTTTGCTCCGATAATAATTTGTTATCATTTTTAGCTTTCTTGCTTTTGGGTTATAATGTACTTGTTTAGCTTAGTGAACTTCATTTCTATCCATATTCTGAATTCTACTTCTGTCATGTCAGCCATCTTAGCCTCAGCCTGGTTTTGAATCCTTGCTGGAGAGGTGAAGTGGTCATTTGGATGAAAGAAGGCACTGTGACTTTTTGAGTTTACAGCATTCTTACAATATTTTTTTATCTTTTTGGGCCTATATATCTCAAATTTTTGAGGTTGTTAACCTTTGCTTGTGTTTTTGTTTACCTTATTTAATTACCTTGAGGGTTCATGGTGATATAAGGTGAATTCAGCCAACTGGCTTTGTTTCTGGAAGATTTTGGGGGGCCAACTTACTGTTCCCAAGTCCTGTACCACGTGCTTTAACTCCAGTGGACTTCTATTGGGTCCCAACTTTGTTCTCTGGCTCCTCAAGGTTTTGAGTCTTCTGAGCTGAGGTGACTGAGGTGCAGCGGCTGCAGCAGAGTACTAGCGAATGCAGAGGTGTCTGCCTCACTATGGTTGCTCATCACAAAGGCTGAAGCAAGGCAACTGGAGGGGGAGTGGAAAGTCCCTGCTGGAGACTGTGTGCTGTTACCATGGAGGTGGTGTTGGATTAGGGTGGGTTGCTGGGCAGCATAGTTCTGAGTCTCTTCTCTGTGCCCCACCAGCAAAAGTGATCACTCAGGGTGTGGGAGGATTTCCTGTTCTCTGTGCAGCTTTAGCACAAGGGTGGGGGACTGGCAGGGGCAAGGCTTTCTGGTTCTGTGCCCGCCAAGGCTATGTCTGCAAAGGCTGTCGGCAGGGGCGAGGGGTGTGGTGGGAGGTTGTAATGCCCTCCTGTGTGCTGCTGGGGCAAGCAAAGCAAAACCCACTCATGCAGACTTGCACCAGAACAGCGGTGTGGGGAGTTTCTGTGGGCTAAGAGGAAGCTACAGTATTGAGAGAGAACATGTAGACTGGTACATGGCTATGGGGGCCACCTCACTGGAGCTCCCCAGTCAGGCACAGTCCTCTGTTGCAGAAGCTATGGTGTGGGATCCCAGGGCACCAAAGGCTACCATGTAAGTAGTCATGGCCAGGCTGGGGCCCTGGAAGAGGGCAGAAGTCCAAAGAGTGCTCCAGTCAGACCAGCCTCATCTGATGTGCAGAATTGCCCTGCAAAGACCAGGTCCGACAATTCCCCTAGGGCTAAAGTGAGCAAACTGAGCCTAGAACACAATTTCCCTGGGGCTAATGTTAGCAAATTGAGCCTAGTGAGATTGCCGCTGATGGCTTTGCTACAGATGCTTCCACACCAACCGCTCTGGGCTCCACACCAACCCCTCTGGGCTCCACATAGCTGACTTATTGCTCTACCACTCTGCTTGTCTCCTGAAGGAGCCATACCAGAGAGATGCTGGTCTGCAATCACTCATTACAATAAAACCAGGATGGAGAGGCTATTCAGGGGGTCTAAACCAGGGGCTCCCTATTTGGTGACTAGCAGTGTGATGTGTGGAATCCATGGGAAACAAACTGGCCTCCTTTTCTTGAATCAACCGGAGATTGTTGGAGATGTGGATATGGCATTTAGGGTCTTTGCTCCTTTGGTAGTCTGAGGGTAGTAAGCTAAGTTTGATTGCAGAGGCTGTGGCAGAGTGGCTTTCATGTGCCCCTGGAGGTTCTATCCAGGGAGTTTCCAAGTTGTTGCTAATCAATAGTTCTGGCAGTGGGTAGCTAGAGGCCCAGGTTTGGGAGATCTGCCTGGTGAGAAGATATGGGAAGAGGTACCCACATTACAGTCTGGCCACTTTTCTGTAGGGCTGCTGCAGTATGCTGGGGGCCCACTCCAGTCTCTAGTTACCTCAGATTTTCCAGTAACTGAAGGTATCACCAATTAAGTCTGAGAAACAACAAACATGGCAGCCTGCTCTTTTTTCTATTGGCTCTGTACCAGTGAGGTAGAGACCTGTTGCTGGCCCAAACACATCTCTAGAAGGTGTCTGGAGACCTCAGTTGGGAGTTCTAATACAGTCAGAAGGAACGGGATCAGAGTCCTGCTTCAAAAACTGATCTGACCACATTTTCATAGAGCAGATGTGCTGTGCTGCGGGTACACATCCAGCCCCTGGTCACCTTGGAACCTCCAAAGCTTAAAGGCAGGAATTGTTAGGTTGCCCAAACAGCAAAGATGGCAGCCTGTCCCTTCCCCTGGAAACTCTGTACTAGGGAGACCTGAAAACTCTGTCAGCTGAGGAACATCAGTGGCAGTATCCAAAAATCACAGTTGAGAGACTCCACCTAGTGCTGAGGAAAACGGTCAGGGACCCACTTTAAAAAGCAGTCTGGTCACATATTTTTGTAGGATTGCTTTGCTGTGCTGGGCCATCACTTTCACCCTAATCATCTTGGACTCTTCAAAACCTCCAAGCTGGAATTGTTAAGTCGTCCAAACAGCAAAGATGGCAGCCCACAACTCCTGAAAGCTCTCTCCCAGGGTGTTTTCAAATCTCTATTGGTGGGAGAGCACTGGGTAGGGTGGCTAGAAGCCCCTATTTGGAGGTCCCACCCAATGGGGAGGAACAGGATCTGGGATCTGCTTAAATAAGCAGTCTGGCCAAGTTTAGGTGGAACAGATTTGCAACAGCTGAGGGATTCCCTCCATCCCTCTAGTCCATTTGGACTCTTCAAAGCTCAAAATGCAGAACAGCTAAGTTGCCCAAAAAGCAAAATTGGCAGCCCGCCTTGCTCACTTCCCCTCTGCACCCAACTCCAGCTTCATCCCAGGTAGGCACAACACTGCTACCATGCTTGTCTGGAATTCCAAGTCAGTGGATCTTATCCTGTGATGTGCTGTGAAGGTGGTGCCTGCAGACTGTCACCTCTTGGCCTCCTGAATTAAGCCTCTTTGCTAGGAGTATATGTTCATTCTTAACCTCCCACTTTGCCAGAGCTACAGCTAGTTTTGACA
>NW_012120710.1:483634-485091 GCF_000951035.1 Colobus angolensis palliatus | reverse complement strand
CCATGTGTCCATGTGTTCTCGTTGTTCAGTTCCCACTTATAAGTGAAAACATGTGGTATTTGTTTTCTGTTTTTGCATTAGTTTGCTGAGGTAATGGCTTCTAGCTGCCTCCATGTCCCTGCAAACGGCATGATCTTATTCCTGTTTATGTCTTCATAGTATTCCACAGTGTATATGTACCACATTTTCCTTATCCAGTCTATCACTGATGGACATTTGGGTTGATTCTATCTCTTTACTATTGTGAATAGTGCAGCAATGAACACATGTGTGCATGTATCTTTAAAATATAATAATTTATATTCTTTGGGTATATACTCAGTAATGGAATTATAACAATATTAACCTTAAGTGTAAATGGGCTAAATGCCACAATTAAAAAATATAGAATAGTAAGCTGAATAAAGAGTCAGGACCCATCAGCACGCTGTATGCAAGAGACCCATCTCATGTGCAAAGACACACATAAGCTCTAAATAAATGGATGGACAAAAATTTACTAAGCAAATAGAAAGCAGAAAAAAAGCATGTCTTGCTATCCTAGTTTCTGACAAAACAGACTTTAAACCAAAAGATCAGGAAAGATCAAGAAGGCCATTACATAAGCGTAAAGAGTTCAATTCAACAAGAAGAGTTAACTATCCTAAATATATATGCACCCAATACAGAAAACACCCAGACTTACAAAAGCAAGTTCTTAAGGACTTACAAAGAGACTTAGACTCCCACACAATAATAGTGGGGTGTTTTAACACCCCACTGTCAATATTAGACAAATCATTGAAGCAGAAAATTCAGAAAATTAACAACAATGTTCAGGACTTGAACTCAGTTCTGGATTAAGTGGACTTGACAGATATCTACATAATTCTCCACCGGGAAAACCATGGAATATACATTATTCTTAGCATGACATGGTAGTTGCTCTAAAATCAATCACAGAATTGGAAGTAAAGCACTCCTGAGAAAATGCAAAGAACTGAAATTATGCTAAGCAGTTTCTCAGACCACAGCACAATCAAATCAGAACTCAAGATTAAGAATCTCACTTAAAACCCCACAACTACAGGGAAATTGAATGACCTGCTCTTGAATGATTCTTGGGTAAGTAATGAAATTAAGGTGGAAATCAAGAAGTTCTTTCAAACCAATGAGAACAAATAGACAATGTAGCAGAATCTCTGGGATGCAGCTAAAGCATCGCTAAGAGGGAAATTTAAAGGACTAAATTCTCACATCAAAGAGCTCGAAAGTCCTCAAATTGATGCAAGCATCACAACTAAAATATCTGGAGAACCAAATACAAACAAACTCCAAAGCTAGCGGAAGACAAGAAATAACCAATGTCAGAGTGGTGTTGAAGGAGATAGAGACATGAAAAATTACTCAAAAAATCAAAAAATCCAGGAGCTGTTTCTTGAAAAAGTGAAATAAAATAGACAACTGTCTAGACTACT
>NW_012120710.1:479342-483019 GCF_000951035.1 Colobus angolensis palliatus | reverse complement strand
TGAGAGCCATGCATATTAACTGCTTCTAGTTGGCCATCTTGGCCTCTCCCCACTTGTAATAACTTTCAAGAGTACATCTCATATTAAGTGATTTTGCTAATAGAAGACATGCTTCTGAGATGTTGTAGATTTGGTTCCAGACTACTACAATAAAGCAAAATATGCAATGAAGTGAGTCACACCATTTGCTTTGGTTTCTCTGGCACAGAAAACTTATGTTTACACAATGCTGCAGTCCATTAATTCTGCAGTAGTATTAAGATTCAAAAAAAGTACATGCCTTAATTAAAAACACTTCACTGCTATAAAGTGGTAACACTCATCTGAGCCTTCAGTGAGTTTTAAATTTTCTGCTGGTGGAGAGTCTTTCTTGTGTCAATGTTGATGGCTGCTAACTCATCAGAGTAGTGGCTGCTAGTAGTTGGCATGGCTGTAGCACTTTCTTAAAAGTAAGAAAACAACAGCAGGTGCCACATCCACTAACCCTTCTTTTTCACAAAATATTTCTGTTTAATACACATTGTTGTTTGATAGCAATTTGTCCATAGCGGTTTTTCTTTCAAAATTGAAATCAAACATCTGAAAGTGTAATGCTGCTTTATTAACTAAGTTTAAGTCATATTCTAAATTCATTGTTATCATTTCAACAATGTTTACATGTTCTTTGCCAGGAGTAGATCCATCTCATGAAACAACTTTCTTTGCTTTTCCATAGGAAGCAACTCCTCATGTATTTGTTTTATCACGGGATTGCAGCAATGTAGTTCCATCTTCAAGTTGAGTTATCTTTCTATTTCCACTATATTTGTCATTATTTCCTCCACTGGATTCTTTGTTATAGGGCCAAAAGGTTCATATGCCCACTCTGCAATAATAGACCGATTACACTGAGACATGTCTTGCAGCAAAGAAAGAGTTTAATACTTGCAGGGCACTGAGCAAGAAGATAGGTAGAGACCCTAAAACTCATCTCTCTAAGGAGTTCTGGGCTGGATGTTTTAAGGGGATAATGGAGAGTAATGGACTGAAAAGTTGGCATCACAGATTAGTCAGGATAGTGGCTAAAATCATCAGGAGTTGGAAACTGCAGTCTTTGGTGAGTCAGCTCCTCTTGGTGTCCTTGAGACCAGCTGGCGTCAGTGAAGTCCTTTAGACCAGCTGAGTCAGTGGTTTCATCAGTATGCTGGAACTGAAGGTGAGAAAATACCGTTTCAAAATGTTTAAGTTATTATCTATAGAACAGTTAAGATGAACTATAATCTTGTAACAGTGTCTGCATAATTATACGATAATAACCAAAAAACTATGAAGAAGTGAGTCAGAGAGCAAACTAACTGAAAGCTGTCTGCTGAATGTACTGCAGGCCTGGTTTACTTTTATATCTTCCTCTCCCTTTATCCTTGATGAATTCGACAAAGTCTATAGGGACAGTTTCATCTTGAAACTCTCTAAATCATTCCTGATGGTAGTAAGAATCAACATATAAATGTTCTATCATAAATGAACCTTTAAAATATTATGCTAAGTAAAATAGGCCAGTCATAAAGGATCACATATTGTATGATTCCATGTATTAAAAAATGTCCAGAATAGGCAATTCTACAAAGATAGAAATTCAATTAGCATTTGCCCAAGATAGGACAAATGCAGAAAGTAGGGGTAGGGAGTAAAAGGATAAAGAGTATAGGTTTTAGTTTTAGGAGATAAGAGTTTTATAAAACTGACTGTTATGGTAGATGCACAATTCTGTGAATATACTATGACACATTAAATTTTACACAATAAGTGATCATTGGTATCTGAATTATATTTCAACAAATTAACAGAAGTTTTTGAGCAATGTTTAGCTATTTTATCTTTAGTTCTGTGTCAAAGACACTGCAGGAACGTGAGCCTTTCACTGCTACTCTTCTGGACACTCTTCTAAAATATATTACATGAGTCAGGTGATGTGTCCATCCAAGATCACTGATATTAGCTGAATTTTAGCACTTAAAAATATGAAAAGGCAAATAAACCCACTTGTGTAAGCAGGTCTTCCACCTTTTATTTGTCTCCTTGTTATCCACATGCTCAGGCTGTTAATTTAATGTGTTTACTTTGACGTGTAAAAGTTACATTTTAACTTCTTGAGTGATTTATACTTGGATGTCCCCATGAGAAATGACAGAAAGGAGCAGTAACTGGAAAACAAGCATTGCATTGCATCAGGATGTCTATGAAATGGACTTCAGCTCTTCTGCTGATACAGCTGAGCTGTTACTTGAGCTCTGGGAGTTGTGGAAAGGTGCTGGTGTGGCCCACAGAATTCAGCCATTGGATGAATATAAAGACAATCCTGGATGAGCTTGTCCAGAGAGGTCATGAGGTGACTGTATTGGCATATTCACCTTCCATTCTTCCTGGTCCCAACAACCCATCCGCTCTTAAATTTGAAATTTGTCCTACATCTTTAACTGAAACTGAGTTTAATGATAGCGTCACGCAACTGGTTAAGAGATGGTCAGACGTTCCAAAAGACACATTTTGGCCACATTTTTTGCAAGTACAAGAAATGATGTGGACATATGGTGACATGATTAGACAGTTCTGTAAAGATGTGGTTTCTAATAAGAAACTTATGAAGAAACTACAGGAGGCAAGATTTGATGTTGTTCTTGCAGATGCTATTTCCCCCTGTGGTGAGCTGCTGGCTGAGCTACTTAAAATACCCTTTGTGTACAGCCTCCGCTTCTCTCCTGGCTACACAATTGAAAAGCATGGTGGAGGATTTCTACTCCCTCCTTCCTACGTACCTGTTGTTATGTCAGAATTCAGTGATCAAATGAGTTTCATGGAGAGAGTAAAAAATATGATGTATATGATTTATTTTGACTTTTGGTTCCAAGCATGGGATATGAAGAAGTGGAATCAGTTTTACAGTGAAGTTCTAGGTAAGTAATTTTTTTCAATTGGTAGCATGGAGATCTAACTTTCTTGTACCTTTGAAGCTGAGCTAGTATAAAGCCATAAAGTCAGGGTAGTGGGAACTTTTAGCAAGTGAGTATATCAAATGAAAGAAAAAGATGATCAAACTCACAAACACTATAGAAAAGGTAAATCATAGAATCTGTTAAAACACTGTGGCCATTAACCATACAGAACACTCCAGGAAGTCATAAACCTGTATATTGGTGCACCTTAGATTTCTTTAAGCAATCTCACATCTGTTGGATTATATTTTTTTTGTCTTAAAAAAGTCAGATTCATCAAGAAACATCTTGCTGGATGTGTACTGGTAGACTGAGTAGTTACACATTTTTCTAGAACTATCTATTTAACATTGCAGAACTTGTTTTTATCTTGTCTACTTCAGTCTCCTTATTTAGTAATTGCAATATGTACTCATGTTACCAAGAGGTTTCCTCCACAGTTCAGAGAACTAATGTCTCCATTTCAGAAACAGAAACCAATGCATGTAATTTAAAGTTTCCAATGCTTCTATTCTCCTTCACTTAAGGATTGGAAACCATTCATTTTAAGGCTAATCATCTTGTCAAAGTGTGAACATTAAGTTGTAACTGTACATATCCTTTGCCCACTTTTTGATGGGGTTGTTTGTTTTTTTCTTGTAAATTTGTTTGAGTTCTTTGTAGGTTGTGAATATTAGCCCTTGGTCAGATGGATAGTTTGAAAAA